>NC_090726.1:116219564-116229564 GCF_036898095.1 Palaemon carinicauda | reverse complement strand
CTTTAACCAAAGGAGGGTGGGTCCATCTGGACGACATGGCTCTTTCACCCAAAAAATAGATTTTTCACTACGCTCAAAATCCGTTTTTTTGGGCTAAGGCCATGTCGTGCTGATGGAAGTTTACCAGAGCACTAATGTATCTGTGGATTTAATTGTGCCGTTATCTCGAGTTGACTATTTCCTAATCGGACATAAAGACCAAAGACATTTGATGTTACCACAATACATCAATCAACTGAGCATATCATATGCCAGTTCTTCTTGCCCCCTACAGGGAAAGTCGGTATAGACTCTAGGAAAAAACCCGAGGATTTTGAGTTCAAGGAACAATTTAGCAAGCAGAAGTATATTGTGTCATATATACGTAAAGAGTAGTTTGTATCAGGTACTGAATAGAGTACTGTACCTCCCAAGTCTGCCAATCAGACAAGTTTATGTTCGCGTAGGAATCATAATACAGTAACAAACATAGTACAACCAAACTTACCTGTTTGCATAACAAGGAATCTTGTCCCTCAAGATCTCAAGAGGATTAAGGATGCTCTGAATATAATCAAATAATCTTAAGGCGAGATAGACGCAAAGATTCCTTCCATAGTTTATTAACAAGAAACACAGAAGTTATGATTAAATCATATATTTTATGCTATACATAGACATAAAAAGCATAATGGTAATAACAAAATAAATAGGTTTCGTCTACAAGAGAAACATTGCCACTCTATGAAATAGGAAATTTCAATAAATGTTATTACTAAAAAACATCACGCATAAATATGCTGGCACACATGTCAAATATTATGCTTAAGTTCACTTAACTGAGTAAGACAGTATATAATGTCCATATCGACACTCAATATCATGATATACCGAAGTCTATCATGTACACCCTTCACTAACAGTCCCAATTAGTGCACTGTCCTTCGCAGTAATCAAACTACAGGCTTTATTACACAGCCTGCAGCCACCACATGAAGTTTTATTTCTTGCAGTTGCTTCGCATAGTGCTTGAAATATACTCTGGAGGACTTCCAACCAGTATAAGCACGCAGATTATCAAACGACATAGTTTGGAAAAAATTGAGAGACGAGGCAACCTTTCTCGGATCATGACCTGCGGTGTACTATCAGGATCCGCTCTGCGAATAAAGTAAGTGATTTTCGCCCTTATCTGTTTCAAAGATAATGTCGAACCAGAAGTCTCTCCCCTAAAAAGTTGGCCTTCCCTAAAGTCTGAAGTTCTACGAAGATAGACCTTTAACCCTGGATAGGTACGATGGGTCGTTTGCGACCCCGAGCGTAAAAAAAAAACAGGTTTTTCTTACGTGACTCACCCCCGTGACTGAATTTGTGGGTGATCGACCTGCAGGAGGTGTCTCCCCTACACGCTCTAGTAGTGTCCAGATGTGCATTGCTGTAGCTGTACTCCTTCCCCGATTTCTGAGACGCGTCGGGGTCGTTCGCGTCCGAGTTTACCCTTCTAAGGTAGTTTGCATAATTATCAAAGTTATTACGTATTATGAAATTGTCGTAGAATGGTGCAACTTGTATAGGTTATCAGTTGTGGAAAGTCTTGGTGGATTGTTTGGCTACCATGTGCATGTTTTTTTTTTTAGTTAAAATGTCGTTCATCACCACGAGGACCATTTTACCGCGAGTGCCCCTTTTTCATTTTTTTTCATTTTTTTGCCAAGTCATTTTTCCGTAAGATATTGCCAAATAGTGTCGTAAAACTTTTGCTTGTTTAGTGTTGGAAAGTGTGTCTAGATGATCTGGCTACCCATGCATGACTTTGTTTTTGTCAGATACGACGTAGTTATTGGTATATTGGGTATTTAACTGCGGTTACCAATTTCTGTTTTTTTTTCAATATTTGTAAAAATTACTACGTAGTAAGGAATTGCCGTATATTATTCATTTTTTTTCATGTTTATGTGTTAGAAAGTGTGCCTTGATGGTTGGGCTAACACGTGCATGTCTTTTTTTTTATCTGAGATGTCGTATATTAGAATGTCGGGCATTTTACCGCGAGTGTCCCTTTTTCATTTTTTTTTCATTTTTTTGCCAAGTCATTTTTCCGTAAGATATTGCGAAATAGTGTCGTAAAACTTTTGCTTTTTTAATGTTGGAAAGTGTGTCTAGATGATCTGGCTACCCATGCGTGATTTTGTTTTTGTCAGATACGACGTAGTTATTGGTATATTGGGTATTTAACTGCAGTTGCCAATTTCTGTTTTTTTTTTCAATATTTGTAAAAATTTACTACGTAGTAAGGAATTGCCATATATTATTGATTTTTTTTTTCATGTTTATGTGTTAGAAAGTGTGCCTTGATGGTTGGGCTAACACGTGCATGTCTTTTTTTTTTATCTGAGATGCCGTATATTAGAATGTTGGGCATTTTTCCGCGAGTGCCCCTTTTTATTTGTTTTGCATTTTTTTGCTTAGTCATGTTACCGTAAGGAATTGGCAAGTAGTGTCGCAAAACTTATATTTTTATAGTGTTGGAAAGTGTTTCTAGATGATCTGGCTACCCATGCCTAATTTTGTTTTAGCCAGATATGGCGTATATATAAGTATGTGTTCCATTTTCCTGTGATTGCCATTTTTTCGTTTTTTCCCATTTCTTTCAAAATTAGTACGTACTAAGGGACTATCACAGAGTAATATTTCATTTATATGTTTATTTGTCGGAAAATATGCCTTGATGGTTTGCCTAGCACGTGGCTGAAATTTTTTTTTTCTGAAATGCCGTATATTAGAATGGCCATTTTTCCACGAGTGCCCCTTTTTATTTGTTTTGCATTTTTTTGCTTAGTCATGTTACCGTAAGGAATTGGCAAGTAGTGTCGCAAAACTTATAATTTTATAGTGTTGGAAAGTGTTTCTAGATGATCTGGCTACCCATGCCTATCTTCTTTTTTTAGCCAGATATGCCGTATATATAGGTATGTGTTCGATTTTCCTGTGATTGCCATTTTTTCGTTTTTTCCCATTTCTTTCAAAATTACTACGTACTAAGGAACTATCACAGAGTAATTATTCATTTAGATGTTTATTTGTCGGAAAATGTGCCTTGATGGTTTGCCTAGCACGTGGCTGAATTTTTTTTTTCTGAAATGCCGTATATTAGAATGTTAGCCATTTTTCCGCGAGTGCCCCTTTTTATTTGTTTTGCATTTTTTTGCTTAGTCATGTTACCGTAAGGAATTGGCAAGTAGTGTCGCAAAACTTATATTTTTATAGTGTTGGAAAGTGTTTCTAGATGATCTGGCTACCCATGCCTATCTTTTTTTTAGCCAGATATGGCGTATATATAGGTATGTGTTCGATTTTCCGGTGATTGCCATTTTTTCGTTTTTTCCCAATTCTTTCAAAATTACTACGTACTAAGGAACTATCACAGAGTAATGATTCCTCTAGATGTTTATTTGTCGGAAAATTTTGTTTACTTTTTTTTTGATTAAATATCATCAAATTTTTTTAGCTAAAATATTGTTTTACATTTTTTTTTTCGATTTTATTTCCCTTCAAAAAAATTTTTTTGGGTCAGAATTTTAATTTTATAGTCGTAAAATAATCGACAATTATCCAGCAACCCACCATACAATTTTTATGCATATCCAATAATAATTAGATTAGTAAATAACACCTTGAAATTGTCATACCCTTCCTACATTTCAAGTGGCAGATTAGGGAGTCTGAGTCAGTGTGGTTGGCGGCCATTTTGTGGACATATCCGAAGCGTAAGCTGCCCTATCTATATATATTCTTGTTCCCTATAGAATTTGTGATATTTTGGTATATTTTTACCTGCATAAATATCATATTATATATTAAATATATGTATTTTTTTACGAAATTTCTAAGTACTCAAAAAATTACCTTTAGATATGGCCCCTGATATAAATGTAATTTACAAAATAATGAAGATTTTTTTAAATATTTCTATTTTAGGATAACATATGTTTATTCCCTAAAAAAATTAGCCACTTCCTATTTCATTTGGGTACCCAAAAAAATTCATGAAATTTGGACAAATTTTTTTGGCCAAAAAAAGTTACCCTTTTTTTCTCATTTCAGATCTTCACCTCCATGGGTCTGACTTCATCCAAAATACATCAAGATGTGTCCTAAACATTCAAGAATCAATTCCTAAAAGGATTTGTGTATATATGTATAAACTTTTTTTTTATGAATTTTTATGTCAGGTCTTTTTTTTTCTACTTAATTTTTTAAAATATTTATAATAAATAGTTTTTCTGCAGATGAGTAGTATTTATCTTTACAGTTGTTTTAAGCATTCATTGAAGTTTTTTTTGGCAAAAGAAAAAAGGAGGTTACTGCAAAAACTGATTTTTCAAGAATTTTTTTTGGCGTCGGGGTCGTTCGCGTCCGAGTATACCCTTAAAGGGGTGTCCGAGGAGCGTACCTATCCAGGGTTAAGCATTCCACTGGACAGAGAGATGCTTCTTCCTTCAGAGGGCAGATTCTACAGGGGCCCCATCTCTTAGTGGGTAGCTCATTCTTGGCGAGAAACGTCGGATCCGGAAAGAGATTTAGTTTACCATTTGGTGTAAACTGTATGTGGCCGTCATCTCTCGAGAGGGCCACTATTTCACTAACTCTGGCTCTTGAGGCTAGTGCAAATAAAAATATCACTTTCTGAGAAGTCTTTTAGTGAGCAATCTTCATTGTTCAAGGTCGAAGCCAGATGAAGCACCTTAGCCAAGGACCATGAAATAGGCCTAGGAGGGGCTACAGGTCGAAGTTTAGCACGGGCTTTCGGAATTTTATTGAAGATTTCATTAGAAAAGTCCACTTGGAAGGCATAAAGAATCGGTCTAGCCAAGGCATATTTGCATGTCGTAATCGTATTAGCCACTAGTCCTTGTCCGTGAAGATGGATGAAGAAGGACAAGCAGAAATCCGTAGAAATCTCTTGAGGTTTCTTCGCCTTAACAAAGGCCACCCATTTCTTCCAGGATGATTCGTATTGTCTTCTCGTTGACTTTGACTTGTACTCTTCTAAGAAGTTAATACTGTCTGCCGAAATCCCGAACCTTTTCTTGACCGCTAGGGTGAGAAAATCATGAGATGAAGGTTCTGGGTTTTCTCTGATGATGCGTAGACAGTCGATTTCTGTACTAACTGAGTCAGAACTGGTTCCGGCAACGGGATCAGCTTCAGGCGTAGTTCTGTTATCAACGGAAACCATACACTGCCTGGCCACTTGTGGGCCACTATCGCTGCCCATCCCCGAAAGGATCTCAGTTTGTCAAGTGCTTTCAACAGTAGGTTGGTTGGTGGGAACAGGCAAATCCTGGACCCCCTGTTCCAATCCAGGGACATTGGATCCGTTGCTTCCGCTAGAGGATCCTCGTACGGGGCTACGTACCGGGCCAACTTCCTGTTGTCGCTCGTTGCAAAGAAATTTACTTGCAATCCTGGGACTTTGTTCAATATGAACAAGAATGATCCTGCGTCTAGGGACCATTCGGACTCTATCGGGCTGAACCTCGATAGAGCGTCCGCTGTCACATTGCGGAATCCTTGAAGGTGGACTGCTGATAAGTGCCATTTCATCTTCTTGGACAGATGAAAGATTGCTAGTATCACATGATTTAGCTGAGGTGATCTCGAACCTTGTCGATTTATGCATCTCATAACCACTTCGCTGTCTAGAACCAGACGAATGTGGATAGAGTGGCGAAGTTTCAGTTTCTTTAGGGAAAGAAACACTGCCATGGCTTCCAGGTAATTGATGTGGAAGGACTTGAAGAGGGGGGACCAAGTTCCCTGTACCTTTCGATGAAGAGAATGACCCCCCATCCTTCCTTTGAAGCATCCAGGTGGATGGTGACTGCAGGAGGGGGTGGTTGCAAGGGTACTTTTCCTCTTAAGCTCTTCACTTCCGACCATGGCTTAAGAATTGATTGTAGACGACTTGGTAGTGGTCTTAGTAGATCTCTTCGATCGTTGTAAGCGAATTTTCTCCAGATCCCTGATGCATCTTTTAATCGTGCTCTCAAAAGTGGGTCCGTCAAAGAGGCAAACTGGAGAGACCCCAACACTCTCTCCTGTTGTCTTCTTGATATTCTTCGAGAATGAAGAAGATTTTTGACGGCCCCTGCCATCTCCTTTCTCTTTGCCATCGGCAACGAGAGGCAATGTGACTGTAAGTCCCAGTGAACTTCCAGCCACTGGAACTTTTGAGCTGGAGACAGACGAGACTTTTTCAAGTTTATCTTGAACCTTAGATACTCTAGGAACTGGATCACCTTTATGGAGGCTTGCACGCATTCTTCCTTGGATGCTGCCCACACCAGCCAGTCGTCCAGGTAAGCCAATACCTGAACACCCTTGAGGCGTAGTTGTCGAGTTACTGCGTTCGCAAGATTTGTAAATATTCTCGGTGCGATGTTCAAACCGAAGGGCATGGCTCTGAAGACATATCTTCTTTTCTGGAGCTTGAACCCTAGGTAGGGGGAAACCTGACGGTTGATTGGTACATGCCAGTACGCATCCGTCATGTCTATGGAGACTGTGTATGCCCTTTTGGGCAGAAGGGTCCTTATGTGCTGAAGCGTCAGTATTCTGAACTTGTAGTTCACAATGAACTTGTTGAGTGGAGATAAGTCCAGAATGACTCTGAGCTTTTCCGAATCCTTTTTCGGAACACAGAATAGCCTTCCTTGAAACTTGATGGACTTTGCTTTCCGTATTACTTTCTTGTCCAGTAATTCCTGAACATATTCTTCCAAAACTGGGGTTGAGGGTTGGAAGAAATGAGGAAAGCTTGGTGGAGTCGGGTTCCAACTCCACCCTAGTGCCATCTTGATCAGGCTGTGGGCCCAAGGATCGAAGGTCCACCGATCCTGAAAATGGAGAATTTTCCCTCCTACCAGCAGCATCTCACTGTGAGTGCTGGTTGGAGGATTTACCTCCTTGACCACGTCCACCCTTGTAGCCTCTTCCTCTGAAGGGGCGTCTAGAGGAACCTCGAAAGGATCCTCGAGACTTTGGCTTAAAGGAAGCCGATTGCCTTTCAAAGGCTGGGGTGAAAACGTCGCCAGTATTTGGGGCACCAGTTAAAAGGTGGTGGTAGGTTGTGCCACTGTGTGGGACACCGTGGCCACAGGAAGCTGTTGGTGTTGCTGTCTTGGTTGAGAGGGCAACCGAGGTCGTTTAGACTTGTTCTTCGGCTGGGGACCTCCTTCAGTCGAAGATTTCGTCTTTGAGGATAAGCTCCACTTAGAGAGCAGATTTCTGTTCTCCGAGGCAGCCTTATCTACGACCTCTTTGACCACATCACTAGGAAAGAGGTCTTTTCCCCAGATATTAGAAGCTATGAGCTTCCTGGGTTCGTGTTTTACGGAGGCGGGAGCAAGCACGAATTTTCTACAAGCCGTCCTGGCTCTGACAAAGTTGTACAGGTTCTTAGTTACTGTAGCCAAGTGAGCCTTGGCAAAGACCATATACATGTCTGGGGTATCAGGAATGCTAGCCATTGTTTCTAGCCCTGTTTGGAGAGACATAGACGCAGCCAGGCATTCTTTAGTCTCGTGTTCTCTTTTTAAGAGAAACTCTGACAGCTTTGGGAGGTCCTCGTTGAACTGTCGTCCAGCGATATCGGCCTCCAGCTTCCCGACTGAGAAGGTAACATGAACGTCATTACAGTCTTTATCATCTGAAGGGAAAGCAAGGGAGAAAGGCTTGCATTCTTCTAGCGTGGGACAGGGTTTTCCTTCCCTCGCCGCCTTCAGGGCTGCTTTAAGCCCTTTATCCATAAAGGGAAAAGCACGTTGAGGGTCAGCAATAAATGATGGGTATTCCTTGCTTAAAGCCGGCACCTTTGAGCTAGTGAATGCCCTCTCTTTTAGGCTTGACGTAAGCATAGCTTGCGCCTTAGCGAGCTCAAAGACAATTACTTCTTTGGGCTCCGTCTCTTCTTTGGCTACCGGTTCATTTTTGAGTCGGACATAACAGTCCGGGTAGGCCCTTCTGCTGGGCCAAAGCTCAATCTCCTCCACTGGAACGGTACCCAGTTTCTCCGAGAGGAAGATCCTGCCTGCTGACATAGGTATATGTTCCGTATACCTCCACGGGTTAACGTCGGAGAATGCAGGAAGGTCCTTAATGTTTAGCTTCTTCGGGGCTAGGCGCAAAGAAACTAACTGCTCAATTTCTGTCCGGAAACTGGTCTCTTTCTCGTTAGACTTCTTCTGTAAGTCATAAACCATTGACATTAAGGACTGGAGATTATTATTAATCGTCTCCAGATGAGGCGGTTGTGAAGATGTTGAGGGTGCTGGCTCAGCCACCGCAGTCGAAGCAACCGAAGCCACTTCGACGTTCTCCATATCACTAGCAGGAGGGACAACTGCCTCCTGGTCTAACTCTTCCACAAGGAGATTCTTCTCGGTCTCCTCAAAGACGACAGACATATTGTCGTCTAAATGAATACTTTCCAAAGTATCCGCAACATCTGGTTCTTTAGGCTTCTGAACCTGAATCTGCACCAAAGGGATTGCAGGTTTCGTCTGGGGGATGATAGCGTCATCACGCGCTCCGGGGAAGAGACAGTCCCTCATCCTAGCATTAGGAAGGTATGGGCCCGAGGTGTTCTTTTGAAAACCTCTTACCCATTTACGCAGTGCAGCCCTAGCTGCATCCCTAGACTCGGTGGACTTTTGTTCATCAAAAGCCTCCTTAACCAACTTCTCACACACGGTACACACCTTCGGGTCCCAGTACTTGAGAGCCCCTTTGGTGATGGAACAGCGGGCGTGAGACCTACACACGCCATGTCCGTAGAAGTCCTATCTGCGGACCTTACATAAAGTTGTTCCCGCACTCGGGATGCTCCTCCTGTAAATAAAAGAAAAGCAAATGAGTTTTCTGTGAAATCTTCTGATTTCAACATAACATAAGTTATTATATTTAGCTTGGATAGGGTAAGCTATAGAAGGAAAGACACCCACATGTGTTTCCCGATCAGCCATTTGCTATGACGCCCCCCCCCATATTGAACTAAAATATTCATAAAGAATTAAATAATAATAGAGGAAATATCTAAGATATTTAGTGTCTTCTTGACACATCCTCTTAAAATGTTCAATATAGTGGATAATATTAAATGGATATAACCATTATTATAGAAGAGAATCATCTCTCTATATGATGGTCTCACAAATGGCTGTACAAGAACCACTTGTAGGCTGGAAAAAATAATAATTTTTTCTGGGTACAGCAGTTGCCGGCATCAGTATGCAGTCAATGTTGCCGACACTGCTGTCCCTGCCGAGACTGCCGGCCCCGCCGACACCGCCGGCCCCGCCGACACCGCCGGCCCCGCCGACACCGCCGGCCCCGCCGACCCCGCCGGCCCCGCCGGCCCCGCCGGCCCCGCCGGCCCCGCCGGCCCCGCCGGCCCCGCCGGCCCCGCCGGCCCCGCCGGCCCCGCCGGCCCCGCCGACACCGCCGACACCGCCGGCCCCGCCGACACCGCCGGCCCCGCCGGCAACGTCGGCATGATGGGCTAGCTAGCTTATTACGGCAGGCCAACGTCTAGTCAAACCTGCCGGCAATTTCCGGCAATAAAATAATATAAGTGGCCGACTAAGTCGGTCCTGCCGACAACGTCAGCCTTGCCGGCATTGTCAGCATATTGGGCTAGTCCGGCATATGCCGGCAGCCTGGTATCTACCAGACCTGCCGGCAACCACCGGCAATATAATGTTTAATATTTGGATAGAAGGCATAGGATAGTTGCCGGCAAGCTACTCAGTTGCCGGCAGATATACCTAGGACCTAACCAGCGGCATCGGACTACGATGTCCAAGGAAAGGGTTAACAGCGAACTGTTAGCCTAGCCATCCAGAACTGTCGGCAGAATTAACTGCTGACGTAGCCCATGATTGATAGTAGGAGAAAAAGATAAGGATAGAAGACGGCAAAGATCAACTAAGACGTCTACATCCTGAAAGAGTGTGCCAGT
>NC_090726.1:116203174-116210674 GCF_036898095.1 Palaemon carinicauda | reverse complement strand
GATGGGGTCATGAATGCGATCGTTCTTTTGTTCATTTAGTTAGCAAGAACGATATTCCCGGCATTTTTGCTTTAATAACTTTAGCTATCTAGAAGTTTAGCTAGGGATTTTTATATTATGTCATTGTTGTCTTGTTTTTGGCCTTTGATAAGAGCCTCACGGGTGCTAGGCTAGTAGCCTAGGCACTTTCACACCTAATGCATGATATAACCTTCCTAGTAAAGTTTTATTGAAGCTCAGGCAATATTTTATACAATTAAGATATTACTATTTCTTTTTCCTCTTCCATAATAGTATACTAGAGTTATGTAGAACGTTTCTCTAAGCTCTTTAGCTTAACAGCTTTAGTGCTTTGGTATACTTTATATGTCCCCATTACTCTTGTATTGTCTTTAGGGGTAAGATAGACATCATTGCCCCTTTAAGTCAATACTATCTCTATGAGATATAAGAGTAATTCCCTTTCCCTCTGATTAGCCTAGGCTATCTTCAGTGAATTTGCTGTTACCTATGGTTTGGTAAATTCTCTGGGGCGTTTCGCTTCTCTCTCCTTTTCTCTGAGCTGGCAACTGAGTAGCTTGTCAGCATTGAGTTTGGAGTGGTGGACGGGACATCAGAGTAAAGTCTGTGTTAGGCATCTAGCTACCTGGATTTATACCGACAACCGAGTTAGCTTGTTGGTATTCCAGTAGGGCTAATTGCTGTTCAGGAGGCTAGCCTCCCTAGACCTTGGTGGTTATTGTTTCACAATTTCCGCCTTATGGTCTAGCAGACAGTCCTGTATTAGGGGTTCTTAACTGGAAGATAGGTTTCTTCCCCGTTTTGATCCCTGGTACGAGATTCTGTTCTCTTAGAGTTAATTTTCGGACGTTCTCTCATTGCCTAACCCAACCTGGGGAATTGAATTCCCCTATTTGAGGTTACTATGAGGACAGAATCCTTCAGGTTAGGCAAGGCCCTAGGGTATTACCTTTCTTATGGACTATTCACCCCTGCTCCGCTATCTCTTTCGTGTTGAATGATCCAACACCCTTATGGCCATGGTCCTACATATGCTCTTATGGACGTCTGTGGACCTGGCTTGAGTTTTTCTATCCGTAGCTAGTACGCTGCTGGCAGATAACCTCATATCTTTGAGTGTACCTTAGAGTCCTCCCTTGGAATGCCTTCCATATGCCTTAAGATGGGATGTGGTTGAGTGGAAGCCCGAATTTATTTCCCTCTTCCACTGGCACTCTCTTTCAGGATGTAGACGTCTTAGTTGATCTTTGCCGTCTTCTATCCTTATCTTTTTCTCCTACTATCAATCATGGTCTATGTCAGCAGTTAATTCTGCCGACAGTTTTGGATGGCTAGGCTAACAGTTCGCTGTTAACCCTTTCCTTGGACATCGTAGACCGATGCCGCTGGTTAGGTCCTAGGTATGTCTGCCGGCAACTGAGTAGCTTGCCGGCAACTATCCTATGCCTTCTATCCAAATGTTAAACATATTGCCGGCGGTTGCCGGTAGGTCTGGTAGATACCAGCCTGCCGGCATATGCCGGACTAGCCCAATATGCTGACAATGCCGGCAAGGCTGACGTTGTCGGCAGGACCGACTTTGTCGGCCACTTATATTATTTTATTGACGGCAATTGCCGGCAGGTTCGACTAGACGTTGGCCTGCCGGCATAAGCTAGCTAGCCCATCATGCCAACGTTGCCGGCGGGGCCGGCAGTGTCGGCGGGGCCGGCAGTGGCGGCGGGGCCGGCAGTGGCGGCGGGGCCGGCAGTGGCGGCGGGGCCGGCAGTGGCGGCGGGGCCGGCAGTGGCGGCGGGGCCGGCAGTGGCGGCGGGGCCGGCAGTGGCGGCGGGGCCGGCAGTGGCGGCGGGGCCGGCAGTGGCGGCGGGGCCGGCAGTGGCGGCGGGGCCGGCAGTGGCGGCGGGGCCGGCAACATTGACGACATACTGCCGCCGGCAACTGCTGTACCCAGAAAAAATTATTATTTTTTCCAGCCTACAAGTGGTTCTTGTACAGCCATTTGTGAGACCATCATATAGAGAGATGATTCTCTTCTATAATAATGGTTATATCCATTTAATATCCACTATATTGAAAATTTTAAGAGGATGTGTCAAGAAGACACTAAATATCTTAGATATTTCCTCTATCATAATTTAATTCTTTAGGAATTTTTTAGTTCAATATGGGGGGGGGGGGTCATAGCAAATGGCTGATCGGGAAACACATGTGGGTGTCTTTCCTTCTATAGCTTACCCTATCCAAGCTAAATATAATAACTGTTGTTATGTTGAAATCAGAAGATTTCACAAAAAACTCATTTGCTTTTCTTTTATTTACAGGAGGAGCATCCCGAGTGCGGGAACAACTTTTGTAAGGTCCGCAGCATCTACGGACATGGCGTGTGTAGGTCTCACGCCCGCTGTTCCATCACCAAAGGGGCTCTCAAGTACTGGGACCCGAAGGTATGTACCGTGTGTGAGAAGTTGGTTAAGGAGGCTTTTGATGAACAAAAGTCTACCGAGTCTAGGGATGCAGCTAGGGCTGCACTGCATAAATGGGTAAGAGGTTTTCAAAAGAACACCTCGGGCCCATACCTTCCTAATGCTAGGATGGGGGACTGTCTCTTTCCCGGAGCGCGTGATGACGCTATCATCCCCCAGACGAAACCTGCAATCCCTCTGGTGCAGATTCAGGTTCAGAAGCCTAAAGAACCTGATGTTGCGGATACTTTGGAAAGTATCTATTTAGACGACAATATGTTTGTCGTCTCTGAGGAGACCGAGAAGAATCTCCTTGTAGAAGAGTTAGACCAGGAGGCAGTTGTCCCTCCTGCTAGTGACATGGAGAGCGTCGAAGTGGCTTCGGTTTCTTCGGCTGCGGTGGCTGAGCCAGCACCCTCAACATCTTCACAAACGCCTCATCTGGAGACGATTACTAGTACTCTCCAGTCCTTAATGTCAATGGTTTATGACTTACAGAAGAAGTCTACCGAGAAAGAGACCACTTTCCGGACAGAAATTGAGCAGTTAGTTTCTTCGCGCCTAGCCCCGAAGAAGCTAAACGTTAAGGACCTTCCTGCATTCTCCGACGTTAACCCGTGGAGGTATGCGGAACATATGCCTATGTCAGCAGGCAGGATCTTCCTCTCGGAGAAACTGGGTACCGTTCCAGTGGAGGAGATTGAGTTTTGGCCCTGCAGAAGGGCCTACCCGGACTGTTATGTCCGACTCAAAAATGAACCGGTAGCCAAAGAAGAGACGGAGCCCAAAGAAGTAATTGTCTTTGAGCTCGCTAAGGTGCAAGCTATGCTTACGTCAAACCTAAAAGAGAGGGCATTCACTAGCTCAAAGGTGCCGGCTTTGAGCAAGAAATACCCATCATTTATTGCTGACCCTCAACGTGCTTTTCCCTTTATGGATAAAGGGCTTAAAGCAGCCCTGAAGGCAGCGAGGGCAGGAAAACCCTGTCCCACGCTAGAAGAATGCAAGCCTTTCTCCCTTGCTTTCCCTTCAGATGATAAAGACTGGAAGGACGTTCATGTTACCTTCTCAGTTGGGAAGCTGGAGGCCGATATCGCTGAACGACAGTTCAACGAGGACCTCCCAAAGCTGTCAGAGTTTCTCTTAAAAAGAGAACACGAGACTAAAGAACGCCTGGCTGCGTCTATGTCTCTCCAAACAGGGCTAGAAACAATGGCTAGCATTCCTGATACCCCACACATGTATATGGTCTTTGCCAAGGCTCACTTGGCTACAGTAACTAAGGACCTGTACAACTTTGTCAGAGCCAGGACGGCTTGTAGAGAGTTCGTGCTTGCTTCCGCCTCCGTAAAACACGAACCCAGGAAGCTCATAGCTTCTAATATCTGGGGAAAAGACCTCTTTCCTAGTAATGTGGTCAAAGAGGTCGTAGATAAGGCTGCCTTGGAGAACAGAAATCTGCTCTCCAAGTGGGGCTTATCCTCAAAGAGGAAATCTTCGGCTGAAGGAGGTCCCCAGCCGAAGAACAAGTCTAAACGACCTCGGTTGCCCTCTCAACCAAGACAGCAACACCAACAGCTTCCTGTGGCCACGGTGTCCCACACAGTGGCACAACCTACCACCACCTTTCAACTGGTGCCCCAAACACTGGCGACACATTCGCCAGTCTTCACCCCAGCCTTTGAAAGGCAATCGGCTTCTTTTAAGCCAAAGTCTCAAGGATCCTTTCGAGGTTCCTCTAGACGCCCCTTCAGAGGAAGAGGCTACAAGGGTGGACGTGGCCAAGGAGGTAAATCCTCCAACCAGCACTCAAAGTGAGATGCTGCCGGTAGGAGGGAGACTTCTCCATTTTCAGGATCGGTGGAACTTCGATCCTTGGGCCCACAGCCTGATCAAGATGGGACTAGGGTGGAGTTGGAACCCGAATCCACCAAGCTTTCCTCATTTCTTCAAACCCTCAACCCCAGTTTTGGAAGAATATGTTCAGGAATTACTGGACAAGAAAGTAATACGGAAAGCAAAGTCCATCAAGTTTCAAGGAAGGCTATTCTGTGTTCCGAAAAAGGATTCAGAAAAGCTCAGAGTCATTCTGGACTTATCTCCACTCAACAAGTTCATTGTGAACTAGAAGTTCAGAATGCTGACGCTTCAGCACATAAGGACCCTTCTGCCCAAAAGGGCATACACAGTCTCCATAGACATGACGGATGCGTACTGGCATGTACCAATCAACCGTCAGGTTTCCCCCTACCTGGGATTCAAGCTCCAGAAAAGAAGATATGTCTTCAGAGCCATGCCCTTCGGTTTGAACATCGCACCGAGAATATTTACAAAGCTTGCGAATGCAGTTACTCGACAACTACGCCTCAAGGGTATTCAGGTAATGGCTTACCGGACGACTGGCTGGTGTGGGCAGCATCCAAGGAAGAATGTGTGCAAGCCTCCATAAAGGTGATCCAGTTCCTAGAGTATCTAAGGTTCAAGATAAACTTGAAAAAGTCTCGGCTGTCTCCAGCTCAAAAGTTCCAGTGGCTGGGAGTTCACTGGGACTTACAGTCACATTGCCTCTCGTTGCCGATGGCAAAGAGAAAGGAGATGGCAGGGGCCGTCAAAAATCTTCTTCATTCTCGAAGAATATCAAGAAGACAACAGGAGAGAGTGTTGGGGTCTCTCCAGTTTGCCTCTTTGAAGGACCCACTTTTGAGAGCACGATTAAAAGATGCATCAGTGATCTGGAGAAAATTAGCTTACAACGATCGAAGAGATCTACTAAGACCACTACCAAGTCGTCTACGATCAATTCTCAAGCCATGGTCGGAAGTGAAGAGCTTAAGAGGAAAAGTACCTTTGCAACCACCCACTCCTGCAGTCACCGTCCACACAGATGCCTCAAAGGAAGGATGGGGGGTCATTCTCATCATCGAAAGGTACAGGGAACTTGGTCCCCCCTCCTCAAGTCCTTCCACATCAATTACCTGGAAGCCATGGCAGTGTTTCTTTCCCTGAAGAAACTGAAACTTCGTCACTCTATCCACATTCGTCTGGTTCTAGACAGCAAAGTGGTTATGAGATGCATAAATCGACAAGGTTCGAGATCGCCTCAGCTAAATCATGTGATACTAGCAATCTTTCATCTGTCCAAGAAGATGAAATGGCACTTATCAGCAGTCCACCTTCAGGATTCCGCAATGTGACAGCGGACGCTCTATCCAGGTTCAGCCCGATAGAGTCCGAATGGTCCCGAGATGCAGGAGCATTCTCGTTCATGTTGAACAAAGCCCCAGGATTGCAAGTTGATTTCTTCGCAACAAGCGACAACAAGAAGTTGGCCCGGTACGTAGCCCCGTACGAGGATCCTCTAGCGGAAGCAGCGGACGCAATGTCCCTGGATTGGAACAAGTGGTCCAGGATTTACCTGTTCCCACCAACCAACCTACTGTTGAAAGCACTCGACAAACTGAGATCCTTTCGGGGATGGGCAGCGACAGCGGCCCACAAGTGGCCAGGCAGTGTATGGTTTCCGTTGATAACAGAACTACGCCTTAAGCTGATCCCGTTGCCGGAACCAGTTCTGACTCGGCTAGTACAGAATTCGACTGTCTACGCTTCATCAGAGAAAACCCAGAACCTTCATCTCATGATTTTCTCACCCTAGCGGCCAAGAAAAGGTTCGGGATTTCGGCAGACAGTATTAACTTCTTAGAAGAGTACAAGACAAAGTCAACGAGAAGACAATACGAATCCTCCTGGAAGAAATGGGTGGCCTTTGTTAAGGCGAAGAAACCTCAAGAGATTTCTACGGATTTCTGCTTGTCCTTCTTCATCCATCTTCACGGACAAGGACTAGCGGCTAATACGATTACGACATGCAAATCTGCCTTGGCTAGACCGATTCTTTATGCCTTCCAAGTGGACTTTTCTAATGAAATCTTCAATAAGATTCCGAAAGCCTGTGCTAAACTTCGACCTGCAGCCCCTCCTAGGCCTATTTCATGGTCCTTGGATAAGGTGCTTCATCTGGCTTCGACCTTGAACAATGAAGATTGCTCGCTAAAAGACTTGACTCAGAAAGTGATATTTTTATTTGCACTAGCCTCAGGAGCCAGAGTTAGTGAAATAGTGGCCCTCTCGAGGGATGACGGCCACATACAGTTTACACCAAATGGTGAACTAAATCTCTTACCGGATCCGACGTTTCTCGCCAAGAATGAGCTACCCACTAAGAGATGGGGCCCCTGGGGAATCTGCCCTCTGAAGGAAGAAGCATCTCTCTGTCCAGTGGAATGCTTAAAGGTCTATCTTTGTAGAACTTCAGACTTTAGGGAAGGCCAACTTTTTAGGGGAGAGACTTCTGGTTCTACTTTATCTTTTAAACAGATAAGGGCGAAAATCACTTACTTTATTCGCAGAGCGGATCCTGATAGTACACCCGCAGGTCATGATCCGAGAAAGGTTGCCTCGTCTCTCAATTTTTTCCAAACTATGTCGTTTGATAATCTGCGTGCTTATACTGGTTGGAAGTCCTCCAGAGTATTTTTCAAGCACTATGCGAAGCAACTGCAAGAAATAAAACTTCATGTGGTGGCTGCAGGCTGTGTAATAAAGCCTGTAGTTTGATTACTGCGAAGGACAGTGCACTAATTGGGACTGTTAGTGAAGGGTGTACATGATAGACCTCGGTATATCATGATATTGTGTGTTGATATGGACATTATATACTGTCTTACTCAGTTAAGTGAACTTGAGCATAAAATTTGACGTGTGCCAGCATATTTATGTGTGATGTTTTTAGTAATAACATTTATTGAAATTTCCTATTTCATAGAGTGGCAATGTTTCTCTTGTAGACGAAACCTATTTATTTTGTTATTACCATTATGCTTTTTATGTCTATGTATAGCATAAAATATATGATTTAATCATAACTTCTGTGTTTCTTGTTAATTAACTATGGAAGGAATCTTTGCGTCTATCTCGCCTTAAGATTATTTGATTATATTCAGAGCATCCTTGATCC
>NC_090726.1:116190674-116200674 GCF_036898095.1 Palaemon carinicauda | reverse complement strand
CTATCTCAATTTTTTTTACAAAAATTTAACAACAAGCCGAAACATGGTTATTAGGTGTGACTGGACATACGTATCATTCTTTGTTCAAAACTAGCCATATCCAACTGAGGACGAATGTCCAAATAGGCACATCAAAAATAATAACAATAATGCATACAAAAAAGATATTACCAAAGCAAAAAGAAAAATGCATGATAAAACCAAGATCATATATATGGTACATTGCTAGCAAATGATTACATGGTACCAAAAAACAAAATAAATTCTGACTTACAAATGATTCGGTAACTTGATAAAGAATAATTGTTACCTTTGTCAGAAACAAGATACTCAATTTTTAGTGCACAAATACGAATTCCTGGTACGTACACGTACCACGGTTTCGTACATATATATATATATATATATATTTATATATAGGGCTGATACATTTTATTAGATGCCCATAGATTCTGTTACATATCTTATATATTTTTTTTTTTTTTTTTCTCTTTTCTTTTTTAACATTCCGGCTTATATATTTTTATTAGATGCCGAGAAAAAAATGATTTATATCCTTTTTTATTTTATTTATTTTTTAAAATGTTCTTTTAAATGTATTTTTAACAATGCAAATGTAGAGAATTTCTTTAATTACATATTACTAGCGTACTAATCAGCTTTTCATACAAACATCATCCTGACAAATTACTCCCTTAGCGAATGAGGTGGCCACTCATACAGCTTTGAATTGGATCAGGTAGGGGGTATTGTCAGGGCTATTCAACTCGTTCCTTTGTAGCTGCTTGCTGTGCCGTAACCTACGCCAAACAAGGAAGTTCACGGCGATAAAAATTAACACCGTTACACAAAAACTAGCCAGTAATGTAGGGTGAAGAATCTCTTTGTAAGTCGGTGACAGGTGGTCCTTTTCGGTAAGTTTCATTAAGCGTTTTGCCACACTTCCTTTATAGGGGAGAGGAAGTGCGGGCATTGTAGAGGTCCACGTGAAGTTCGCGAAGTAAGCTCGTTCTCTGATGATTGTCCGTAGGCCAGTCACCATGGAATTCGGGGAAGTCCCGATACAGCCATCTGCTGCGACGAAGATGTTGTTGAAGGATGTGGATCCGTCAGGGCATGATACATTGAAGCCGTCCTTGTCGTATCGTATCCACGAGCCATTATTTAGTCTGCAATTGAATTCTTTATTGTCAAAGGGATAAAGCTTATCCAGACAATTTTCACTTGTATGGGAGAGAGCACCGTCTAGCACTATACCTAACTCGCATGAATCCATCAAGTTTTTACGGAATTCAAATGAGTCAGCTGTACATATTTTTCTATCCATTGCGTCTGAACAGTGAGTTAATTGATTTAAGTCTTTAATGACCGTATATGTTTCCTTGTCTGGGGAAATCAATACGTGTCCTGTCAAACTGGATATTACTGGATTTGAGTGATTCGTCATGAAAGTCGGAAATGGTGATATCCTGTAAGATTGCCAGGCATCAGAAGAATCAAAGGGAATTGTAATCCTAATCTTGTTATTATCTACGTTTACTGTAATTAGGCTGTAATAAAATTCTAACCTATGTTCGTCTAACAAAGGAACATAGCCTAGTTTATCCCTAGTGTTCTCCAGAACTAATTTTAAGTAACGTATAGGCAACAAATGGGGCGACAATACACCTTTAGTTGCTAACGTGATAGCTTCTACATAATCCTTGGATTTCTCAATGAAATGTGCAATTCTGTTATGTATGTGATCTATCTTTGAATCATAATACGTTAATGTTGCTAACAAATCCTGTACTTCCATAATTTGAACGATATTATCTGAATGTTCATTTAACAAATCCATAATTTTATTGATTGAAGCTAACTGATCCCTTAGTTCTGACATAATCAATTCATCTTTATGAGTCAAGAACTCAATTTTCTTATTTTGATTACTAATTTTAAGACGATTGGAAAGTCCTAAACCTAAACTTGCAACAGACCCAAAGATGCTTAATGCAGCATAAATGAACGGATTCCGTCTTTCTTTTTGTTCGTGTCCTACAGTCCACATCAAAAGGTCATAAGCCAAAGATCCTGTCTCTCCAGTCTTATTTTTCAAGTCATCAGATAGCATCTCTGCAACTTTTAATGTTGATCCAAGCAAACTCTTAGTAGTCAAATGAAAATGTCTCCTATGCAACTCATCCAATGATGCAGAAAACCTTGAAATGGCGGTTCTTAAGCTAGTGACATCATTCTCTTGAAGAAAAATTGCTTGCATATGCACTTCGACAATTACGTTGGTTGATGTAATAAAAATGTCTTCTTGTCTTTCAACTATATTTCCATATTTAAAATATATATTCTTAGTCTTAGAACTCATCCCATACGAAAAAAATGTCTGAGCGAACAATATCACTCCCAACAACAAAAAATTCATCTTGGAAACCTGTAACGAGAAAAAATATATGTAATTACTCCTGTATTAAAAAGAAAACTTTTAGTCACAAAAATTAAAATTTTTCCTCACTTCTTTTTAATTTCTTATGTGAAACAATGGTACTATTCTCTCATCCGTGGGTTGGGCTACGTTTTGAATTCTAAACCTATTGGCCGTTAATGTTTCCAAAATGTTAAATGGGCCTTCAAACTTAGGTGTTAGTTTATAGTTGAGCCCTTTTCTGACATTGATTTGAATATAGATGTTATCACCCACGGTATATGTTTTAGTTGGTTTCGCTATTTTATCATGATTCCTTTTCATTATGATTTGTGATTCTTCTAAATTCTTTCGAAGGATATCATATCGACTTATACTTGCATTTATACATTCTTTTAAAGGATTTGATAGATCAGTTGTAGGCGTTAATACATGGAAAGGTGTTCTAACTGGGGTACCATACAATGCTTCATGCGGTGACATTTTAATTGATATATGATATGAATGATTCAGAGTACTCAGTGCCGCCGGTATTGCAATATCCCAGTTGGGGTCTGATCCCCCTAGTGTTACCCTTAATATATTTAATATCTTCCTATTTGCTCTTTCCACTAGCCCATTCGACTCTGGGTGATATATCATGGTATTAACCTTCTTTATGTTGAGGAATTCACACAATGAGATAAGAAAGTGATTATTAAATTCACCACCCGAGTCTGAGATTATCATGTGTGGAATTCCATGTTTACAAATGTAACACTCGTAAAACTTCCTAGCGCATTCAATCGCAGTTTTAGTTTTAAGCGCTATTAGTTCTGTATATCGAGTTAAAGCATCTATAATTACTAAGAGGTGCTTATTTCCTCTGTCTGACTCGTAAAATCCTGTTAACAAATCTAAATGTATTCTTTCAAAGGGTTGATTGGGAACAGGATAAGCTCCTAAGCTGACAGGTGTTTTCGTATGCCCTTTGTTTTCCTGACATGTGCGACAATTAGCTATGTGTCTTTTTATATCTGTAAGCATTGTATGCCAATAAAACAATGATTTGGCTTTCTGTGACATTAATGAGAACCCAGGGTGTCCATGTAATGGATTTGAATGCAACCAATTCAGGACAGTGGAAACAAGTGAGTTTGGTACTACTACCTGGTCGTTAGTTACATGTGGTGTATTGCGGGTTTTCCTTGTCACAGTCCTACACAGAATATTATCTTTGATTACATAATTCTGCTGCTTATACTTTATATATTCTTTTTCTTTATGATTGCCTTTCAAAGCATTTATAATTGTTTCTATTTTCTGATCTTTTCTTTGCTCAGTCTGTAACAATTCAGCACTCCAGCCTAAATCTTCTTGTTCAGATATTGTTTTTACAATAGGCATGGATGTTGATATATCTATTAATTCAGCTAAAGACTCCGTACAAGATGACACGGGGTTGCGTGATAATGCATCCGCAATGATATTTGCTTTCCCAGGTAAATACCCGATTCTTGCGCCAAAATCTTGAATGATTAAATGCCACCGAGTTCGTTTAGGGCTGTGATTGAAGCCTTTAAAGAACTCTGTTAGTGGTTTATGGTCAGTAAGAACCTTAACGGGATAACCGTAAATTATGAACTTAAAATGCACTAGCGAATTAACAATAGCTAGTCCTTCCTTGTCTATTACTGCATACTTACTTTCGGAAGTTCTCAATTTTCGAGAATAGAAAGCTATCGGGAAAAACTGTTTATCATATTGCTGAAGTAATACCCCTCCTACTCCTAAGTCTGAGGCGTCTGTTGCAATGAAGAATTCCTTACCGAAGTCAGGAAATTTTAAGATAGGAGAACTACACAGTTCATCTTTCAAAGTATTAAACGCCTGTTGATGTTGCTCAGACCATATGAAATCTACGCCCTTCTTCGTAAGATCAGTTAAAGGAGCGGCTATTATTGAATAGTTGCGTATAAAACGCCTGTAATATCCACTACAACCCAGAAATTGCTGTATTCCCTTGACATTAGTAGGTATGGGAAAATTACGTATAGCCGACACCTTATCATGGACTACTTTAAGACCTTGGCTTGACACCATGAAACCCAAATATACTAATTCTGTTTTGAAAAATTCACACTTACTAATCTTTACCCTTAAGTTATGTTGTCTTAATCTCTGTAGTACTAGTTCTAACTTACGTAGATGTTCCTCTAAGGTGTTGGAAAAGATTACAAGATCATCCATATAGGCATGCAATATATCCCCTAACAAGTCTCCAAACACTATGTTAATCATTCTTGTAAATGTTATAGGAGCACAACGTAAACCAAAAGGCATCCGTAAAAATTCATAATGTCCCCTGGCTGTGCTGAAGGCTGTGTATGGGATACTATCTTCTTCTAATGATATCTGGTGAAAGCCTTTAAGTAAGTCCAAACTGGTAAAATATTTATTCTGACCTAACAAAGACAAAATATCGTCAGTACATGGCACTGGGAATCGATCAGGGATCGTTTCCTCGTTTAGACGACGAAAGTCGACGCAGATACGCCATGTTCGATCTTTTTTCGGTACAACTATTAAAGGAAAATTATAAGGGCTATTTGATTTTCTAATGACTCCTTCCTCTAACATTTTACCTACTTCATCATTTATTTCATTCTGGAATTTCATAGGGAGTCTGTACGAGGGTACATATATAATTTTCTGTTTGTCTTTTAACCTTATTTGATGCTCGATCACATCTGTTTTTCCTAAGGATCCATCCGTAGTGGAAAAGACATCTGTATATTTATTTAAAAGTTCAAAAATTTTCTGCTGAATTTCTTCGTCTTGAATGTCCTTACTGATTTTATTTTTAATAGATCGTAAAAGGGATTCCTCCGCAACTGATTGAGAGTGATTGATTTCAGCAACGGTAAGAATACGATGTTTATAAACTTCTACATCCAAGATATGTTGATTTCTGTGAATTACTAAAGTGTTATTTAAATGATTACAGACTTCGATATTACATTGCTGATGTGAGCCTACTGTATAAATAGCTTGTGTGACAGACAATCCGTTTGTTTTCAAAGTATCGGAAAGGATTAATATTTCAGATCCCGGTAGTGTTTTCTTTATTTGCACTATTAAATTCGAAGGTATGTTTGGTTCGATATATTGCGTGCAAGATGATATTACGGGTGAACGAGAATTCTGCTGGGTCGCGTATATTATTTCTTTATTAGTGAGACAAGTTATTGGTTCTTCAACGTACGTTACGGTTACATTTGTCGTCTCCTTTTTATCCAAAACTGACTTTAAAGTATTAGAAGACTTATAGAATTTCCCTTTGATATACACGCCGTGCTTTGCAGGAGCTAAGATAATGTTTTGATTTCCCATAGATGGGTATCCTATAATTACAGCTGGATACATATTAATGTTTTTCACAACAACAAATGTATCGGCAAACGTGCGATTACCGACTCTGAACTGAACATGAGTTATGCCTATGACGTTTAATTCATTATTTCCTATACCTGAAAGTCTGATTCCTGATTTTTCAATCGGAAAGTTCGAAAACAACAAATGATGCGTCTTCAAATCCATAATATTACGTGGACTACCAGAGTCAAAAAATAACGTAAAGGATTTGTGTTCTAAATTTACAGCATATAAGGTTGGCCGTAACTCATTTTGGCTTATTATTGTATGAATTCGTTGCAAATCTACGGGAGCATGCACTGTTTTACTTAATTCGGCCGTGTGTTTCATAGGAAAATCTATTGTCTCACAATTATCTGATAAAACATTAAATTGATTATTCAATACTATTGATGTTGACATAAATGACCTTGATCCAACATCACTCTCTTCCCCTCTAGAGTTAACTATGTGGTATTTGCTTTGCTCTGCACATTCTGAAAATTAGGCTGACTTTGCGAGGTCTGGTTTGACGGCCCAGGCTCAGCGATATTTGAAGAAGTGTTTGTTTGTTTCGGACTCTGAACTGCATTGACATTTTGTTGTTTCTTTTTATTGTTAAAATGAGGATTTTTCTTTTTATTTCCATATGGAACTGACTGTGGAATTGACTGTGTATTTCTAGGATATTGTTGTGTCTTACGCGCGTAACATTGACTATAAGAATGTGATCCTGTGTTGTGAACTGAACAAAATTTCGTTCTACAGTCTGCGCTTATGTGACCTTGACGTTTGCAGTTGTAACACGTCACTCCCGCTACTGGATTGTTAATTACGTTCACTGTTTGTGGTTTTGTTTCATTCTTTGCAAAAACTTGAGTTAACACGGGATCGAGATCTGGACACTTGGACATGTGTTTCTTTATCTGTTTATAGACATCCAATTCCGTACTTGCAGGCATTAACTTCTTATCAAAGCACCGCACTAAAGCTTCAGGCAACATAAGTGTCATGCAAGTTAAATACATTAATCGTAAAAAATCTTTCACGGAGATATTATCGTTAGTAACCCAAGTGGAATTACCTAAAATGTCCTGATATTCGTTAAGCCTATCAGCTATGAGAGCTGCTCTCTCAACAACATTAAGCCGATTCATAGTGGCTTGATTAAGTGTATTTCGTAACGTTAACACTACATCCAAAGCTTCCTCACCCCCATAGATCGCGCGTAACCTAACTTTGAAATCATCCCAAGTAACTGCTTCCTGAAATGAAACACCTCTTAAATACGCACTCGCATCCCCCTTAGAAAAATCTATAAAACTTTTAGCTTCTTGTAATTGTACAAAAGGATCTACGATTTGTTTGGCATTTAAATGGGCATCAACGGATGAAATCCATGACTCCACATTTTGTGGCAAGAACCCGTTGACACGGCCTTGAAAAGGAAGGATTGCTGACCTGGCATTTACAAGCGTCACAATTGGAGGAGGATTAGCCTGGCCTACACCACTAGGTCCAGGGGTAGGGCTGACAGGAGGAGCCATGACTGCTGTATTCTTTTTTTTTTCTATCTCTTTGACCCCTTTCAATCCTATCAAAATATCTATATGAGTACAGACGCCCACTGCGTAAACGCATATGTATAATAAAATTCCCCCAACAATGTTACTAATCCCAATACATTTCCCCCCAAGAGTTTATGAAAGAAAAAGGAATTAGCACAAAGAAAGAAAAATTCTAAATGAGAATTCGGAGTTTCTTATAACAAAGTTTAGGAATTCACTCACCCCAGTAATAATTGACTAACGACTTGTGATAACTACACTTCACTGCCCAAACTGAAATGAATACAAAATCTCTGTACTTAGCTTTATATGAAGTCGACTCGTCGTCTCTCTCTCTCTCTCTCTCTTGATGTTTTGTTAGCGATGTCTCGTTCTAGTTTCTTGTTGTTTGTAGTTCTTCCTGGATATGTCTTGCAATAGTTGAATGCCAGTCCTTGGGTTTCCTAGGATGTTGATTGAAGATTCTATTTGTATACTAACATATGTTGGTGTTAGCATTTCCGTTGGACTTAGTCAAAATTGTAGATTTTTGTAGATAGTTTTGAGTTCTTGAAGATCTTTATCAGGTATTACAGCTTTTATTTTGAAGTCTTGAAGATCATTCTCTGGTTTTACAGCTTTTATGTTGAAGTCTTGAAGATATATCTCTGGTTTTACAGCTATTTATTTTGAAGTCTTGAAGATATTTCTCTAATTCTTAGAGTTTAATCGCTGCCTTAGAGTTTAAACCGCTGTCTTTGAGTTTAACCGCTGCCACCATTTATTGGTGTGCTACTGTCTTAAGCACACATTTGAGTATGAGTTGTTTTCAGATGTATTTAAATGGTTTATTGAACACATCTTAGTGGTTTTTAAGTTTTATTGTGAATAAACAACTGAGTTAAACATCTCCATCACTGGAGGAAGCTGTGTTGGTCCACATGACCAATTCTGGTGAAGTTTAGATATGAACTGAATAAATTACTGATATCCCAAATATCGTACACTTGCTTTAATTTGGCTAAGTGACGGAATCGGAAGACACCTGCATCCGGTGACGTCACAAACTTTCACACGAAGAGACAATGTGTTGACACTAAGAAAGAATGGCAACTCAGCATCTTACATCCTGCTTACAATTTGAGTTGACCATAGCAAATCTCACGGTTAGCTCTTCCAACCAACATGACATATTACGTCATTTGTTTTAAACATGTAATATTACTATTCTAACTATTACATATGTATATATATATATATATATATATATATATATATATATATATATATATATATATATATATATATACATACATACATAAATAGATTCATATATACATATATATACACATTTAAAGATATCGATATATATATATATATATATATATATATATATATATATATATATATATATATATATATATATGTATGTATATATATATATATATATATATATATATATATATATATATATATATATATATATACACATATATGCATATATATACTCCAGTCCCGGGTGTAGCAGGGTGCTAAGAATCTCCCGGTTTATAAATACTAAAGAAAAATTGAAAATAGGTAATTGGAATGTTAGAACCATTAATCAGATTGGGAAGTTACAGCAAGTGGAGAGTGATTTTATGAAATATAGTTTGGATATCTTGGCCTTAAGTGAAACACAATGTAAGGGGATTGGTAAGGAAACTTTAGACTCAGGATGATCAGATGGAGCTGAAAGAGAACGGGTAGGAATGATGATGACACCAAGAATAGAAAAGGTATTAACCGAGTGGAGAGCTGTCAATAGTAGATTGTTAGTAGCAAAGTTAAAATCAAAGCAGTGCAATATGAGTATTATAGTTTTCTATGCCATAACAAATGATTCCCGTGAAGGAAGGAAAGATGAATACTATGAAGAACTGCAGAGGATAATAGATGAGGTCCCTGAGAGAGATATGAAAATGTGATTGGCGACTTCAATGCTAAAGTTGGAAGAAATAATCAAGGGATAGAGAATGTGATGGGTGTCGAGGGTCTTGGCGAATTTGCAAATGAAAATGGAGCACATTTGCTAAGTTTCTGTTCAGCAAACAATCTTGTCATTGGAGGTACTCTATTCCAACATAAGAACATCCACAAGTATACAGTACATGGACTTCACCATGTGGCAATTACAAAAATCAGATAGATCACATTGCCATTAATAAAGAAAGAAGGAGGATTATGAGAAATGTAAGAAGCTATAGAGGTGCAGATATTGGAAATGATCACCAGCTCATCATTGCCACACTGGAATTAAATCTGAAAGCACCCAACAGAGAGATAGATAGAATACCTAGTTTTGCTACAACTAAGCTTCTAGAGGAAGAGCACAGAGAAACATTTGCAATTAAATGTAGGACACGATTTGCAGTCTTAGAGACTTTAAGAGACGAAGAACAGACAATTAATGAAGAATGGTGTGATATTAAGAACATATATCAGTCAGTTGGTAGTGAAGTCTTGGGACAAACAGTTACAAGGAGAAAGCCATGGATATCGAATGGGACTTGGGATACTATAAAAAGGAGACAAAGACAGAAATTGATTGTTGAAAGTTTTCGAGGAAGTAATGAAAATTACAAGGTAGAACATGCGAAGT
>NC_090726.1:116161716-116166716 GCF_036898095.1 Palaemon carinicauda | reverse complement strand
GGTAGGTTGCAGGAGCCAGCCAGACTCCCTCTCGAGCCATGTCTTTGGACGGCAGAGCATACTGCCACCAACCACATCATCTGTCGGCAATTGCCGGCCCAGCCGGCAGCCAAGATGGCTGCCGGCGACCATGATGGCCGTGAGAGTAAGGAGTATCCTTTTTTCCATGCTATCTCTCTCTCTCTAGCTAGCATGCCGGGTATGCCGGCAAGACCTAGCTATGCCGGCTACATGCCAGCTGAACTACTGTATATTTTATACAGGTAGCCAGTATATCTGCATTATAGAATATACTGCAGATAGAAAACTACTATATAGTTTATACTAGTAGTTATTTCCAATATATTTTGGATATCCAACACAGGCATTTGCTGAGCCCAATCCTATATTGAATGAATATGATTTCTTCAATATCCTGATTAGAAATCAGTATTAGGATTATCCTACAATATTAAACACTTCAAGGCAGGAGTAGTACACTTCTAACCCTTAAAGGGTGCAGACTTTTTCCTTGAGTCTCCCTGATCAGGAAACTCTATATTTTAATATAGTAGGAAGACTACAGCAAATAGGCTGAGTGGGATATACAAATATATGTCTTTATTTTCCTAGTCCAGCTGGCTTCATGCTAGATGGACCATACTGTCATATGCTACTATGAAGGCAGCATAATGACTAGACTACAATACATGATGTACAGTAGCCAGTAAATTGCAATATAGACTTACTGCAATTAGAAAACTACAGTACCATAATATAGTAGTATTTTCTGACATACCTTGGGTACCCTTGTACGAGCATTCTGCTGGTACCGTTCATATATTGAATGAATAAGTTTTCTTCAATATTCTGATCGAGAATCAGTCATCCTGACCCCACAGTATTAACATTATTTTGGGACAGTGATTTGATACTTCTCTACCCCTAGGGGTAAGAGTCCTTTTACTTGGAGTTACTCTATAGAGAAATCTCCATGTAGTTAATATTGAGGGGAGGCAACAGCATTTGCTCACAGGGGTACACAAGTATGTATCTCCTACTATCCCTTTATAGCTTACTATCCTAAGCTACTCTATTGTAAAGGACATTTGCATGTTGATTGTCAAGGAGATAATCCATTGTATACTCATTTGGTTTTCCTTTCTTTACAGGAGGAACACCAGATACCTTGTGCTGCAATCCTCTGCAAGGCCAAGAGTAAGTATTTTTACGGTCATAATACTTGCAGGTTTCATGCCCCCTGCAATATTATTTCCGGATCCCTACATTATTGGAACCCACAGGTTTGCAATATATGTCGGACACTAATGTCCGAAGGTTTTGAAAATCCCAAGTCTACGGAGATTAGGGATACAGCTCAATATAAATTACGCAACTGGGTGAGAGGCTTTCAAAAGATCTCTCCGGAACCTTTCCTACCTAATGATAGGATGCGTAAGCTACTATTTCCGGAAGCAAGTGAGGAAACAGTAGTGCCTCAGGAGCCAACTACATCCCCTGACGGCCAGAAAACCTTTGGGATTAAGGGCAAGAAGTGCCCTTGGGTAGAAGAGGAAAATGTTGTGTCAGAATTTCCTCCGCCTATGCCGGCTATAGAGCCATCGATGTCGACATCTTCGTCTTCTACCCCTCTATTGGATAATGTGGTACAATTATGTATCCAGCTGAAGAATCAAATAGAGAGCTTTCGTAAACAAAACGAAAAGCAGGAAGTAAAACGCAAGATAGAGCCTCGTAAAGCTTCTCTTGTCGCTTCCCAGGGGTCAGTCAAACGACCCTTGAATCAAGACCTACCAACATGCTCCATAACCAATCCCTGGAGGTTTGCGGAGCAGATGCCGATTTCAAATGGCAATCTCTACATCTCAGAGAAAATAGATGCTGTTTCTTTGGACAAAATTCAATTTTGGCCAAGCTTTGATGCTTTCCCTAATTGTTGGGTTCGACTGAAGTACGAACCAAAGTCAAGAAAAGGAGCGGAACCAAAGGAGGTCTTGATTCTCGACCATGATAAGGCACAGACTATCCTTTCAGGTAGTCTGAGAAAGGCGTGTTATTCAGAGTCGAAGGTATTCTCACTGAATAACAGACACCCTTCCTTTCTTGCTCCTACTTCACTCTCATTCCCCTTCATGGGGAAGGCATTTACTTCTGTTGCCAAATCGGTAGAGGCGGGTAAGCCATGTCCCACACTCGATGAGTGCAAGCCTTTGTCACCAGCTTTTCCCGGACAGGAAAAGGATTGGAAGGAAGTCCATTTGACATTATCAGTAGGAAAATTAGACAAGGACATCGCAAGTCGACAATTCAAGTTGCTCTTGTGTAATGAACATGAGTCAAAGGAGAGACTTGCGACATCCCTTTCTCTACAAAACTACATAGAGTTGTGTTCAACCTACGAAAATACCCCAGACATGCTCATAGTCATAGACAAAATGCATATGGTTACCTTGGTGAAGGACCTTTACGCCTTTATGAAGGCTAGGAGAGCATGTAGAGAGTTTGTGTTCGCTGCTGCAACAGTGAAACACGAAACAAGGAAGCTAATATCTTCCAACATCTGGAGTAAAGACCTCTTCCCACACGAGGTCATTAAGGAAGTAATTAAGAACGCCACCATGGAGAACATAAGTCTTCTCCAAAAATGGGGCATTCCTTCAAAGAGAAAATCTTCTGTGGTTCTGGGTCCCCAACCTAAAAAGAAAATCGAAAATGCTGGAAATATCCGGGCTGCTCAACAACATCCCACTATTCCAGTGACCACGGTGCTACAGGCAGATGGTCAAAAGTCTAAGCCTACTGACTACTCGAAGCATAAAGACGCTTCGGCTAGGAGGAACTTTCCCTCAGGATCGCAGGACCTTCGATCCTTCGGTCCAAAGCCTATTCAAGATGAGCCTTCGATGGGAAACAGAAATGTCCCTACCATCATTTCCTTACCTTCTCCTACAGTTCAAAACCCTCCTGGAGAAGTATACCTGAGAGCTATAGAGCATACAGGTGGTAAGAAAACTATAGCTCATCGAGTTCCAGGGAAGGCTGTTTTGTGTTCACGAGAAGGACTCAAGATATCAATGAGTCATTCTGAACTTGTCGCCAATCAACAGGTTCATAAAAAACAGCAAGTTCTGAATGTTAATCCTTCTGAACATATGGACCTTGTTCCAATTAGGGGTGTTCGTAGTCTTGTCAGACCTGAAAGGTGTCCTTCGGAACCTTCCAGTCAACCCCCCCACCCCCCGCGCCCCTTCCTCCTATCTAGAATTCATGTTACAGAGAGTAACATTATTCCTAGGAAAGATACGTGCCAGACTCACAGTCCTAAGTATCTTCAAAGGATTGATGAAATTAGTCACGTCAAAGTCAAGCCTAGAAATAGTTCAGGTATTAATATACCTGATCAAGAGGCTGGAGTGGGCAGCACCCGAAGTGTCCGGCCAATGTGCATTCAAAGAGATGACCCGGTTCCTGGGCCATCACGGATGCAAGATAGGCTTCTAGAAGTCTCGACTTTCTCCAGATCAGGGGTTTCGATGTTTAAAAAACCATCGAAGCCCTCAGTCACATCAACTCTCCTCTCCTTTGGAAATATAAAAGGAGCTCGTGAGGTCTGTCAAGAGACTCAGATATTCAGTCAGAATACCAAAATGCCAACAGGAAAAAGCGCTAAACTTTCCCTAGTTCGCTATAGTGACAGACCTGGTGCTTAGGGCACACAGGATAGATGCGTTAAGAGCTTGGAGAAAACACGCATCAAACGCTTGAAGAGCACGAAAGTCACAAGACTCTGCTGGTCCTTTTATGGGTGCGGAAGCCCCCTCCACACAGATCAGGCTCCCTACGACTGATCTGGGACACCGAAGCGATAATAAGACGTCACATTCGAACGTCTCATTCAGTCTTGGTGAAGTTACCCATCCCTCTCTTAAAGGGACGGCACCTACCAGCAGTTCATTTACAACTGATCCACGATGTGACGGTGGATACTCTATTTCAATACAAACCGATAGAGTTGGAATGGTCCATGGGCGCAGACATATTCCCTACCAGATGGGAACAAGTCCTGGAACTGCAATTCGACCTCTTCATCACGAGCGTCTTCAAGAAACTACCTCGCTATATAGCCCCATACGAGGATCCTCTAGTGGGGCTGATAGACTAGATGAGGCTGGTCCTAGCTCTGACCCTAGGTATATTTCTGAAGATTCAGAAATTAACTGCCTTTGTTTTATCACAGAGAACCCAAACCCTTCATTTCATGATTTTCTCGCTCTAGCGGTTAGAAAAAGGTTTGGGATCTCAAAAGGCAATATAGAATTCTTAGAAGAATACAAGGCCAAGTCAACTAGAAGACAATATGAGTCTTCCTGGAAAAAGTGGGTTGCGTTTGTCAAAGCAAAAGGACCGAAAGAAATTTCAATAAACTTCTGTGTGTCCTTCTTTGTCCACCTTCATAGCCAAGGTCTGGCGGCCGATACGATAAATACGTGCAAGTCAGCCTTGACTAGGCCTCTCCTATATGCCTTTCAAGTGGATCTGGCGAATGGATTCTTTAATAAGATTCCAAAGGCATGTGCTAGGCTTAAGCCCGCGGTACTACCAAAGCCCATCTCTTGGTCTTTGGACAAGGTCTTACATTATGCCTCATCTGTGAACAATGAAGATTGTTCTCTTAAGGATCCAACCCAAAAGGTTATTTTTCTGTTCGCTATCGCCTCCGGGGCTAGAGTTAGTGAAATAGTGGCCCTATCCAGAGATGAGGGTCACATTCAGTTCACAGAAGTAGGAGAAATGAATCTATTTCCTGATCCATCCTTTCTCGCTAAAAACGAGCTACCCACTAAGAGGTGGGGTCCCTGGAGAATCTGTCCTCTGAAGGAAGATGTCTCTCTATGTCCTGTAGAGTGTCTAAAGGTCTATCTTGTAGAACTTCAGACTTCAGGGGAGGACAGCTCTTTAAAGGAGAAACTTCTGGATAAAATTTATCCATAAAACAACTA
>NC_090726.1:116146716-116151716 GCF_036898095.1 Palaemon carinicauda | reverse complement strand
TAGGGTAACGAAATGTGAATTAATTCCAAACATAAATGCAACAGAAATGTCTCAGTATGATGAATGAAATACTCGTGATATGCTTAGAACAAAACCAAAAAAAAAAATGAAACAAAATTTAATTCATCTTTTCACAATACACTTGGAATGAACATACGTAAAAGAAACCTGATTTTCATGACCTCAATCACCTCGTGGTAGACATTATCCCAAGGCCCATGTCCTCTCGCACTCTCTCGTGCCCTAAGTATGGCACTGACACATGCTCGGGTCTCTTCCTCACTTTCCTCCCCCAAGTAGCCAGGTAGCCCGGGGTAAGGTGGTACCGGCTTATTCAAATACCACACCAAGTTATCCTCTCGGACCGGGCGCATATGCGAAAGGTGATACTCGCCTTTGGTCCCGGTCCGGATGTGTTGGATGACCGCAGTATTGGCTTTAATTTCTTTTACACGATACAGTCCAACATATGAGGCTTCCAGTTTATGCTTCCTCGGTTGCAACCTTTTAAGATAGATTCTGTCCCCTATCTGTATATCAGACGTTCGCATTCGGAAACGCTGATCGTATTTCGTCTGATACTTCTCATTAGCCCTCAGCAAGTACTTTTGGGTTATCTGAATCACTCTCCGAGCCAAATTACACATCATCACCCGATATTGTTCTGTGTTGTATAATTGCAAGGTGTGGGGGTCCATGACAACGGTATACGGCAGCACAGGGTCTTGCGCAAAGAGCATAAAAAACGGGGTATCCCTAATAGAGCCATTATATGCCGTATTTAGGGCGAACTCCGCCCACGGCAACATTTCCACCCACTGGTTTGGGTTGTCCCCCACAAGATACTTTAAAATATTTGTCACCTCTCGGTTATGGGACTCGACGAGCCCATTTGCTGATGGCCAATAAGAGGCGATAGTGAAATGATCTATTTTCATGATCTGGGTTACCCCCTTGCACACTTCATTCACAAACTCTCTACCATTGTCACTTATCAATGTACGTGGACATCCGTACCTCACTATGAAGGACCACAACGCCTTCGCAACCGACACTGCGGTTTTGTCCACCATTGCATACGTGTGTGTGAAGCGTGTGAATGCATCTACAAACACACACACGTACTAAAACTGCCCGTCACCGGGGGGGAATGGACCCAGGACGTCCATATGCACTCTATTAAATTTAACAGGCACTATTGACCCTGTTCTGGCCTTCGGGATCACATGGTTGTGGTTCCGCATAGTGTTACACACATGACACTTATTAATAAACCTAACAATGTCTTTCTTCATCCCTAACCAAAAAAATTACTCTCTGGCCCTTCTCAAGGACCTCTCTATACCTACATGTCCTGCATAAAGACTTACATGAATTACATGGATGGCTTTCTCTATCAAAGAGGAAGGAAGAACAACGTGAGATAGGATATCTCCCGGTCTCTTCTCATATTTATAAAATAGGATATCGTCTTCGATGAAGAACACATCTCTTCGCATGCGCAAGAAATCCGGGAGCTTTCTACTCGCATCTCTCACACACTCCTTGACCTGCTCGATCCAAGTTTCGGATTTTTGTCCAGCAACAAGCTCACCCACACTCCAGCCACACAAATCAACCACACATTCATTCACGGGGCATTCTCTCTGAGTTCCCCTCGCGGAACTCCCAGCATTCACATTCTCTGGACAGCTCTCGTCCTCTCTCTCTCTCTCGCACTAGAGTTGTCAAGATCTTCCCGTTTTCTATGCGCTTCTCCCACAGGTGTATTTGAACCTGAACTCCCCTGTTGTTTTTCCTTCCGCTTGACAGACCTAGTTGTTACTGCCGCTATGGCGGTCCTGGAGAGAGCGTCTGCTACTTTATTTGATTTCCCCGCAATTTGCTCAAAATTTACAATATCAAACTCTAACAACCGCTCGATCCACCGAGCTTGCCGAGTATTTAATTCCCCTTTTTTGAACAAGTCTCGCAACGGCCGATGATCTGTGTTTATTTTAATTTTATGCCCAAGCAAAAAGTAGCGGTGTCTCTCCAGCATCCATAGAATTGCCAATGCCGCTCTATCGAAGGTACTGTATCTAACCTCTGGTCCCTTTAAAGCTCGTGAAGCGAAACAAATAGGCCTCTCATTCCCTTCATCATCAACTTGAGAAACGACTCTGCCGATTGCGATCTGACTCGCGTTGGTCGTTACCAAAAACGGCCGGTCGAACCTTGGATAAGCCAACAATTCGTCGCTCGTGAGTGCATTCTTTAATGTCTGAAAAGCAGCTTTTTCTCTTTCTCCCCACTGAAACTCAGGCCGCTTCCTCAATGAGTCTAGCGGTCGTGCTATGTGACCGAAGTTCTGTATAAATTTACGGTAATAGCCAGCGAGCCCGAGAAAACTGGCAACTTCCTTAGCGTTTTTTGGCTCTGGAAATTCCCTGATTGCAGCTACTTTATCGGCACAAGGCCTTAGGCCTTCGGGTGTTACTATGTGCCCCAAAAATTCTACTTCTTGTTGAAAAAATTTACATTTGTCTAAATTAATCTTCATCCCCTGACGTCTCAAGGCTTCTAACACTTGTATAAGATTTTTTTCATGCTCGTCTGCCGTAGCCCCAATTACAATTATATCATCCAAATAGACAAAAACACTATGTCCTAATAATGAAGCTAATACAGACATCATCACACGAGAAAAATGGGCAGGAGCATTCTTCAATCCAAAAGGGAGATAATTATACTCAAACAATTGATCATTTGCTATAAAGGCCATTTTTTCTTTACTTTCGTCATTTAAGGGAATTTGGTGATACCCGGACTTTAAATCTAAAGTAGAAAAAAACCTTCTTTCCCTGACTTTAAGTAACAGTTCCTTGATAGAGGGCAAAGGGTATGCATTATCCTTGGTAACAGCATTTATCCTTCTATAATCTACGCATAACCGAAAAGAACCATCCTTCTTACGAACCAACACAATTGGAGAGGCCCAGGGGGACTCGCTTTCTCGAATCGTACCTTGCTCTTTTAATTTATTCATTTCTCTTTTAATTGCCTCTACATGACAGACGGGAGTCCTATAAGGTTTAGAACGAATTGGGGGGTGACTGCCAGTCTCGATGTTAAATGGAAACTTAGTAATTCTCCCTGGGGGTTCATCTCCAACTGCAATTACGTCCGCAAAATTCTCTACAATATCTCCTACTCTCTTATAATAATTAATTGGGGTCGCTCCAATAGCTGTTTGACGGAGCTTTCTCAGCCTGTCCCCACCGGGACCTTGACCATGGAAAGACAAGGTCGCCAGTGTCCGTTCGGCTGTCACAAATGAACATAACTCAAGGTCGCAGACCGACTCAGTGCCTAAGTGGAACCGCTGGGTACTTACATTTATAAAGGGAATTTCAACCTTTCCTTCGGTAATGGTGGTGACTCCTGGAGACATGAAATCCTGCCACTTTTGATGTGGTTTTACGTACACTAGGTCACCTTCGCGCATTTCCGGTGCGGGTGCCACTGATAGGGAGTAGAGGGTGGAGGGGGGCATTGATTCACCTGCCTCCGGCCCGGCAGGAACCCCCCCTGCTATCCCCTTAGCAGTAAGGGCGACCCTAACTCGAGGCCGAGTTTCCCCCATAACGGGTATCTCTGTCTCTTCTCCTGGTCCCACTTTCCACCTCACTTCCAGCCCCTCTCCATCGGGGCCCTGTATTGTCACTTGTTTCTCCTTGATGAAATCGATTCCCAGGATAATGGGAATATTCCCCATATTTAATGTCGGGATGACATAGAAGGCATGGGTCACTTCTCGACCTTGAAGGACGAAACGTTGTCTGACAATACGTCGGGTCATCAGTTTGTGACCCACCAGCCGTGTTCAACACCAGGCACTCCTTCGATGTTTGTATGGCATCCGTCGCCAAATGTTCTTCCATAAGGGATACGCTGGCCCCAGAATCCAGCAGCGCGCGTTGCACACGCGATCCCAACTCTACGCTAAGAACGGGAACCGCATTCCTACTCACATGTGTGGGAGCGGCGGTGAGAGGCGGCTGCTCTACCTCCCGAACCCCCTCTGGCACTCCCGGGGAAGTCGCGCTCGCTGGCCCGGGGGTATCCCTTACTGCTGGCTGGGGCACTGACTGGCCTCCCCCGACGTCAAACTGGGGGGTGACGTTTGACTCCTTGGCTCTTCTGTCTTTGCTCCTGGCGGTTCAGACCGACGGCCCGAAGGACCCTTGGTCCCCGACCCGTGTCGTTTTCCCCTTCCTCTTGTTGGTGCAGGGGGAACGTGATCCCTTGAGCCGACGCCGGTTTTTGGACAGCTGTTCAGTAGGTGGTCTGTGGCATGGCATCCAAACACCGCCGCTGCTCAACGGAGGGGCATACAGCCCGGAGGTGCCCCCTTCCCCCACAGTTCCAACAATTGCCATTCACTGCATCCCCACTTCTCGGACCTCTGCCTCTTCGAGGCCCACTGCTACGGGCACCCCGCCCCTGGGAGGCTGTCAAAGCCGGCTGGGTGCCGAGCTGCCTCGACGTCTGGGTTGCAGCTATCATGGATGTCAGCCACTGGCTCGCCCCTCCCCCTGCTTGTCGTTCCCTGTATACGCTCAGTGCTGCCTGTACGGTAGGAATGACATCGTACAAGGACTGCCCGGGAACTTGTAGGGCGGCCGTAACTGACAAGGGGAGCGCTTCCATCATTTTCTGTTTGCAATATCTTTCTCGCCATTCTGGGTTCTTACAGCCTTCCGGAACGAAACTGTTTAAATCTCTAGATATCCGTTCGACGAAATACGAAAGGGATTCTCCTGTCCGCAAGGTTGGCTGGTACTTCTGCCATAGGGTCGTCTTCTCAGTTTCAGAGAGGCCAAACCGTTTCAGGAGTTTGTTTTTGTAGGACTCCCAGTCCGTTGGCCGATCCCTCCATCCTAGTATCTTGCCAGCTGATGCTCCGGTTATCTTCTGGTTGGTCAGTATAATCCAATGTCTATCGGATCATCCTGCAG
>NC_090726.1:116124836-116132336 GCF_036898095.1 Palaemon carinicauda | reverse complement strand
TAATCAAATGATTTTCTTTGTTTAGTTCAGTGCTTCCTAAGTACTCAATCAAGAAACATTTACCTTTGACTAGTTGTAAATAAAATTATGTTTTCTTTTGCCAGTTTTCTTTCTATATTTCCTTTTGTTTCATTGTGTTTTTTAGTCGAAGAGTCCCCATTTCATTAATCAATTCAGCAGAACCTGGTTCGATCCCCACGAGGATCGTAACAGCTAGACCTTGTAGCCTAGTCGTTTGGCCCTAGTGCTTTCCTGCATGATATTCAGATTTCCGAGTGTTTTGAAATTTTATTGAAGCTTTAGGCAGTTTTATACAATTAAGATTATGTTGATTTTCTTCCAAGATAGTATACGAGTGAGTTTCAGTGATTTAGGTAATCGATTCTCTTCGCGCCTAGGCTAGTTGTCTATGGGGCCATAGTATACTTTCTCACACTCCCCGGTTGCTCTCTTCTCTTCGGAGAATGTGTGCAATCCCTTTCCCTCTGCTTAAGCCTTGAGCTTAACCCTAATGGTTTATCTGAATTGACTTTAGATACAACTATATTAGGGTGTTTCTGTTCTTTCCTGTTTCCAGTAAGTCTGGCTTCAGGAAGGGGGCAGGACATCAGAGTTCTTAGTCTGAGTCTGTTTCTGTCTAGCTTTATGGTTGAGATTCCCTGGTTAGACTGACAACAGACATAGGAGGCTTAGCCTCCTTAGTTCACTTTAGAAGGTTTCTGTACGAGATGATTCCTTCTTTTTGTGTTCTAGCAGACTAGTCCTGTGTTGTTGTTCTCGCTGTGGAGGTTCAGATCCTCTTTTTCTGTGAATAACAACGCCTTCCTTGCTTTGGTTCCGAGGGAGTTGGCAATGACCTCCCTCCTCGGATCTCCCCTAGGCTAAGATGAGTTTTCTTGGCTGCGGGTGATTCATTATTAGAGCAAGGTTGGCAGGACCCTCTTCCCCCTTTCCCCCTCTTTCCTTAGTGATGGCCTAGCCATTGCATCCCTGTCCGTCATTCTACATCTGTACCTAGCATAGGTTAGGATGTGGGGTTGACTCAGTCCCTTGCCGGCCGGCAGAGCGTGCCGGCCGGCAAGGGTCTTCTGCTTTGAGTGCTGCCCGGACCTCCCTTGGTCTCTCATCCATGTTTGTCTGTAGAGCCAGATGGCATTGGTCAGGAAGCCTGAAGTTATATTCTCCCCTTCCTTATGTGCACTCTTTCGGGTTGCCGGGCTATGAGGCAGTACAGTCTCTTATCCCGGCATCCATTCTGTTTTTTGTTCTAGTGTTTGTACCCTAGCCCGGCTGCTGGCCTAAGTGGCCGGCAGCCGGGCAGTTGGAGTTCTCTGGTTCTTTTGCTGCCGGCCGGCATTGGTTGTATACCTTTGCCGGCCGGCTATAATATCACACCATTCTATCTTGTGTAGTTGCCGGCCGGCAGTGACTGCCGGCCGGCACACGCATTTGAACCAGCGTTCTTCCACCTTATAGTCTATAAGTAGTATACTTTGGAACTAGTTAAGGTGTGTGCCGGCCGGCACATTACCTTCTATACTGTAGCCAGTATTTTTCAGTATAGTATATACTGTAGGAAGAAAACTATAGTATAGTATATGTTACAACACTAAGTTTTTTCTAACACTTTCGTGTTGTCTTGCACAGCCCTTTGGTGTGACCATACAGATAAAGAAAGTGAGTTCTTTCTTATCTACTATGCAGCTTTTTAAAATCACTTATTTGGGTGTGAGCTACACCTGTTTCCTCTGAAAATTATTTATTGGTCGCTCTAGAATAGATTAACCATACGATTTTATTATCTGGAAGGTTGCAGCAATTGACTGTGCGGGAAATACAAGTGTGTATCTTTCCATTCTAGTTTATTTATTCTAAGCTATGTATATCCAGTGATACGTAGTTCACTTGATACTCATGGAATTTTATTCTCTTTACAGGAGGACCATCCGAAGTGTGGAAGCGTTTTCTGCAACATCCGCAGCAAGAACTTCTGCGGACATGACTTGTGTAGGAGGCACGCAGCATGCGCTGTCTCCAAAGGTGATCTCCGGTATTGGGACCCGCAGGTATGTACCGTGTGCACAAACCTGAATACTGAGGCTTTTGATTCCCCTAAGACGGCGGAGTCAAGGGACGTAGCAAGGGAGAAGCTTCGTACCTGGGTAAGGGGCTTTCAGAAGAATACTTCTGGGCCCTATCTTCCAAGTGAGAAGATGAGGGCTTACCTTTTCCCCAAGGCGTCAGCTGAGGCAGTGATTCCCCAGCCTCAAGCGGAGATACCGTTGGTTCAGATCCCGGTGGATGCTGAAGTCGCGGACGCCCTGCAGGACATCCAATTGGACGATAGGATGTCGGAGGTGTCCGAGTGTTTGGAAAAATACCTTCTGGCAGAAGACCAGGAAGAAGAGCAGGCTCCAGACAATGAAGAGGAAGAGTTTGACGAGGTGTCGGCTACTCCGGTTCAGGCCCCTTAACCTATTCCTTCAACATCGTCCTCTCTCCCAGATGAGCTGGGAAAGACCCTTTCCTCCATCGTTGGAATGTTCCAACAGATGCAGAGGGAAAATAATGAGAAGGCTGCTGCAATGAACCTGGAGATGCGGAGACTTGCAGCATCACGTGGGCCCCAGAAGAAGCTCAGGGTGAAAGACCTTCCCTTGTGCTCAGATGCCAACCCTTGGAGGTATGCCGAGCACATGCCTATGACGACGGGAAAAATCGTCATTTCGGAGAAGTTGGGCTCAGTCCCCCTTGAAGAGGTGGAATTCTGGCCCAGCAAGGAGTTGTATCCGGACGGTTATGTCCGTCTAAGGAAGGAACCAGCCTCAAAGGAAGAAACGGAGCCGAAGGAGGTCATAGTTTTGGACCACGCTAAGGCTCAAGCTTTACTGTCAAGCTCGATGAAAGAGAGGGGCTTCACAAACTCAAAGGTACCTGCTTTGAGTAAGAAGCACTCTTCCTTTGTGTCCTCTCCTTCTAGAGCCTTCCCCTTTATGCAGAAAGGGTTTACGGCTGTGCTGAAAGCAATCGAGGCAGGTAAGCCATGCCCCTCCTTGGAGGAGTGTAAACCTCTGTCTTTGGCCCTACCCATGGACCACAAGGACTGGAAGGACGTCCATCTTACCTTCTCAGTCGGGAAGTTAGAGGCTGATATTGCCGGACGTCAATTCGGTGAGAACCTCCCCAAGCTGTCTGACTTTTTTTTGCGCAGGGAGCTTGAGACAAAAGAAAGACTTGCTGCCTCAATGTCTCATCAAACGACTCTGGAGACAATGGCAAGAGACCCCAAGGTCCATGAAATGTTTATGGTAGTGGCTAAGACACACCTAGCCACAGTGACGAAGGACCTTTATAGCTTCATCAAAGCTAGGAAGGCTTGTAGGGAGTTCGTGTTCGCCTCGGCTGCGGTGAGGCACGAGCCAAGGAAAATAATCTCCTCCAGCATTTGGGGCAAAGACCTCTTCTCTAGTGAAGCGGTCAAGGAGGTTGTAGATAAGGCCACCACGGATAATAGAAACCTTCTCCAGAAGTGGGGCTTATCTCTCAAGAGAAAGTCTTCCCAGGATGAGGGTCCCCAACCAAAGAGGAAGACTAATAAGACTAGGCTACCCTCTCGGCCAGCCAAGCCATTCAGACAGCAGCAGCAACAACTTCCTATGCCTACAGTGCCCCAGATGGTGGCACAAACCCCGACCACGTACCAGTGGGTACCCCAAGCCGTGTCGATGCAGTGTCCGGCATTTAACCCAGCGTTCGAAGGGCAGTCAACTACCTTTCGAGCGAAGCCTAGAGGAGCAGCCAGAGGTTCTTCTAGACGCCCCTCAAGGGGGAGGGGATTCAGGGGTGGTCGCGGTCAAGGAGGCAAGACCTCAGGGCATCAGCAGCCAAAGTGAGATGATACCGGTAGGAGGGAGACTTCAGAATTTTCGGGATCGGTGGACCTTCGATCCCTGGGCCCACAGCCTTCTCAAGAATGGACTTGGTTGGAGCTGGTACAGCACTCCACCCCCGTGCCCTCAATTTTTCCAACACTCCACCCCCGTTCTGGAGGAGTACATTCAAGAACTGTTGGAGAAAAGAGGAATCCAAAGGGTAAAGTCCATCAAATTCCAAGGAAGGCTGTTTTGTGTTCCCAAGAAGGACTCAGGAAAACTCAGAGTCATTCTAGACTTGTCGCCACTCAACAAGTTCATAGTGAACTGCAAGTTCAAGATGCTAACACTGCAACACATAAGGACCTTACTGGCCAAGAGGGCATATACCGTCTCCATAGATTTGTCAGACGCCTATTGGCACGTTCCAATCAATCGCCAACTCTCCCCCTACCTAGGGTTCAAGCTACATCGAAGACTCTACGCCTTCAGAGCCATGCCATTCGGGCTAAACATAGCCCCAAGGATCTTAACGAAGCTTGCGAGCATAGCTCTCAAACAATTACGCCTAAAGGGAATCCAGGTGGTAGCCTACCTGGACGACTGGCTGGTGTGGGCAGCATCCAAGACAGAATGTTTGCAAGCTTCCCTACAGGTGATCCAGTTCCTAGAGCATCTAGGCTTCAATATCAACAGAAAAAAGTCGCGACTTTCTCCATCTCAAAAGTTACAGTGGTTGGGAATCCACTGGGACCTAGTGTCACACCAACTCTCCATCCCGGAGAAGAAGAGGAAGGAGATAGCTGGTTCTGTCAAGAGACTTTTGGATTCCGAAAGAATATCCACACGCGAACAGGAGAGAGTGCTGGGTTCTCTCCAGTTTGCCTCAGTAACAGACCCGGTGCAAAGAGCACAGCTAAAGAATGCAACCGAAGTTTGGAGAAGTTATGCATCAAACGCGCGAAGAGATCTGATAAGACCAGTACCGCTTCGTCTACGTACGCTTCTCAGGCCTTGGTCACAAGTCAGGCAACTAAAGAAGTCGGTGCTTCTTCAGCCACCTCCCCCCTCGTTGACTATTCACACAGACGCCTCGAAGGAGGGGTTAGGAGGTCATTCTCATCGGAAGAAGGCCCAAGGAACTTGGTCCAATCTATTCAAGACATTTCACATAAACTTTCTGGAAGCTATGGCAGTACTCCTTACCTTGAAGAAAGTCTCCCCTCATCGCTCGATCCACATAATGTTGGTACTGGACAGCGAGGTGATTGTGAGATGTTTGAATCGACAAGGATCGAGGTCACCACCACTCAACCAGGTGATGTTGGCCATCTTTCGACTGGCGGAAAAGAAGAAGTGGTACCTGTCGGCAGTTCACCTTCAAGGAGTCCACAATGTAACAGCGGACGCTCTATCCAGGTTCACACCGATAGAGTCGGAATGGTTCCTAGACGCAGGATCATTCTCCTTCATCTTGAGTCAAGTCCCAGAACTGCAGATAGACCTCTTTGCGACGAAAGACAACAAGAAGTTAACCCTTTACGTGTCCCCGTACGAGGATCCCTTGGGGGAAGCAGTGGACGCGATGTCCCTCGACTGGAACAGATGGTCCAGGATTTACCTGTTCCCTCCTCACAACCTTCGATTGAGGGTCCTCAACAAACTGAGATCTTTCAAGGGAGTAGCGGCAATAGTGGCTCACAAGTGGCCGAACAGAGTGTGGTTCCCTCTGACATTGGAACTACGGCTGAAGTGTCTACCGTTACCAGATCCAGTTTTGACCCAGCGAGTTCAGAAGTCGACTGTCTGCGCTTCATCACAGAAAACCCGGAACCTGCAGCTAATGATTTTCTCTCCCTAGCGGTGAGAAAACGTTTCGGGATTTCGAAAGACAGTATAGACTTCCGAGAGGAATATAAGTGCAAATCCACTAGAAGGCAATATGAGTCATCATGGAGAAAATGGGTGGTCTTTGTCAAGGCGAAGAATCCGCAAAAGATCTCGACGGACTTCTGCTTATCTTTCTTCATCCACCTCCATGGTCAAGGGTTAGCAGCCAACACAATAACAATGTGTAAATCTGCTTTGACAAGACCCATTTTATATGCCTTCCAGGTCGACCTCTCTAACGATATTTTTAATAAAATTCCGAAAGCCTGTGCTAGGCTCAGACCATCAGCACCTCCAAAGCCCATTTCATGGTCTCTAGATAAAGTTCTTCATTTCGCTTCACTGTTGAACAATGAGGAGTGTGCTTTAAAAGATTTGACCCAAAAAATTATTTTCCTGTTTGCACTCGCGTCGGGGGCCAGGGTTAGTGAAATTGTAGCCCTCTCGAGAGAGGTAGGTCGTGTTCAGTTCTTGGATGTGGGAGAACTGACCCTGTTTCCGGATCCTGCGTTTCTCGCCAAGAACGAGTTACCCACCAACAGGTGGGGTCCCTGGAGAATCTGCCCTCTGAAAGAAGATGCATCTCTATGTCTAGTGGAATGCCTAAAGGTCTATCTTCGTAGAACTTCAGACTTCAGGGGTGGTCAACTATTCAGGGGAAAAACATCAGGCTCAAATTTATCACTGAAACAACTTAGGGCGAAAATCACCTATTTTATTCGCAGAGCGGATCCAGACAGTACACCCGCAGGTCACGATCCGAGGAAAGTTGCCTCATCCTTAAATTTCTTCAATAGTATGGATTTCGAACATCTTCGCTCATACACTGGCTGGAAGTCTTCCAGAGTTTTCTTTCGTCACTATGCGAAGCAAGTGGAGCAACTGAAGAGGTCTGTGGTAGCAGTGGGTAGTGTCATTAAACCTGCTATTTAACTCTTCGAGGAACAGTGGATTTAATTCGGACGATTAATTCCAGGGTGAGTGTGTAGTTCCGAACTGTTCTACAAACTAAGTGTTAGGGCACTAGGGTGCCCACATTGACTGTTCCATATTCAAAGGTGAACCTAGCATAAGTGCAGACATGTGTGCCAAGCGTTTCCAACGCTAATGTAACTGATTAGTAATACAGACTTTTATGATTTTGATACCTCGGTATGTTAAAAGTGGCGCTAATAATTTATTTAAGATAAACAAGTTTTCTGTTTACTATCATGCTTATGCTTATTTATTGGTTATCCTCCTCTTATATATGTATAATTGTTGTTTAACCTCTTTTATTTTATTGATTGTCAATAAACTAGTTCTTGTGAACCTTGCGTCTCCTTCGCCTGTGTCAGTTTACTTGAAATGATTTAGCATTACGTTTACTATGTATATTTATCTGGGATAATTCTAATAGATTGTTCCTTTATGCCCTAAGGGGACGGTGGCGGATATGCAAGTTTTCTTCCTACCCGGATATAAACCTTTGTCCAATCCAGTAATGAACGGGGATCTGGTCGATATTTCCTATTGACTCAGTGGTTCTTTACAAACTATGCTTTACATGACATAGGGTGAGACCACTATATTTGCTTGTCTGTTATTCATACATAGGTACATGTACTCTTCGAGACTTTTCCAGAGTCTAGTATGACTCTTCCCTGTAGGGGGCAGGAAGCACTAACATGGTCTATGGTTAGATGAAAAGATGTATGACGGTAACATCTTAGGTCTCTAGGTCTAGTTAGCCGGGAAA
>NC_090726.1:116114836-116122336 GCF_036898095.1 Palaemon carinicauda | reverse complement strand
GTAAACACTAGCTTTTTAAGAGTAGGAAATTCACATGTTTTAACATTCTTTTCTATATTATTCTATCTACCCATGACACGTCCCCCTAAAAAGAAAAAAAAAAAAGGAAAATCTACTGATTTTATCTTTTTTTTAAACGAAATTATCAAGGGAGAAAATCACTTATCCCTAAACTGAGAGACAATTACTTCATTACTCTTGTATCATGTAACTAAACCAAAACACAGTCTTACTTGTTGATAGAAGAAAAAAAAACAAAAACAGAAAGAAAACAAACGTCCATATCATTCTGAAAAATCTCTAGAAAGACTGTAGGCTATTACATTATTCTTTCCCTTTATATGAACTATCTTTAAATCGTAATCTTGTAATTCTAAACTCCAATGCATGAGACGTTTATTTTTATTCTTAAACCTATCTAAGTAAACTAATAGATTGTGATCAGTATACACAGTTAAAACATGACCACTATTTACACAAATCTCAGAATGTTGCAAAGTTGATACTAAACTAAACAATTCCTTCTCAATAGTTGAATAATTCTGCTCTGCTTTATTTAAATTCTTCGAATAATAAGCTACAGGGTGCTTAGTCCCGTTCACTTCTTGCAACAGAACTCCTCCTATTCCAATATCACTTGCATCTATCGCTAAATTAAATTCCTTGCTAAAAGCGGGCAACATTAGTACGGGCTCGTGAATCATTATGGCGTTTAACTTATTGAAAGCTTCGATACATTCATTATCAAATACAAAACAAAGTCCTTTCTTGAAAAGATTAGTTATTGGAGCACTTATTTCTGAAAAATTAGGAACAAATCGGCGGAAATATGAAATCATTCCGATGAATCTCATTGCCTGTTTTTTACTTGTAGGAATTGGGAAGTTGATGATAGCCTCTATGTTCCCATCTTTTGGACAAATCTTACTTAGACCCACTTTATGACCCAAATATGTGATCGAGGTTTTTCCGAATTCACATTTCTTCAGATTTAAAACAAGTTTTGCTTTTTCAAGGACTGCTAATACTTTAGCTAAAATGCGTAAATGTTGCTCCCTCGTATCTGAAAATATTACAAGATCATCTAAATACACGACACAGTTATCAATTCCATTTAAAACTCTATTCATTAATCTTTGAAAAGTACTCGCTGCATTCCGTAGACCAAAAGCCATAACTTTGGGCTCATAACTACCGAAAGGTGTTATGAAAGCAGATATTTTCTGTGCTCGACTACTTAAAGGTACTTGCCAATAACCTTTGGCCAAATCAAGCTTAGAAATAAACTTGGCATTTCCTATTTTATCTAAGCAATCTTCTATCCTGGGGAGGGGAAAATTACTTTGTTTCGTAACACTATTCACTTTCCTAAAATCAATACACAGCCTATCTGATCTATCTTCCTTCTCAACAAGAACTATTGGAGAACACCAGTCACTTTCGCTAGGAACAATCAAACTATTGTCTAGCATATACTTAATTTCCTGTCGGACTGAATTTGCTTTTCTGGGCTTAGACGATAAGGACTTTGTCTAATGGGTTTTGTGTCCTGTAGGTCAATATTGTGTTCCAAAAGATTAGTCAAACCTGATTTATCACTAACAGTTTCTGGATGATTTAAAAACAAATTGAATAATTCCCTTGTTTTTTCTTCCTCTAAGCTAGAATTAAACAACGGGAAATTATTAAAAACATCAGAGTTCTTCTCAAAAGTAATCTCTCTCTGCGACACGGTTACAACTGGCATTGGACGTTCAATATATTTCTTTAGCAAGTTGATGTGCAACCACTTAGCTCTACACCTACCTATATCAATTAGGTAATTAAAATTTCCCCTTTTATCTATGATAGGAAATGGACCTTCGAACTTCTAAGATAATGAGGGACCTTCTTTCCGGACTAATACTAAGACTTTATCACCCACATGGAAAATTCTGTCTTTAGCTTTAAGATCGTACTTCCTTTTAGTTTCCCCTTGACGGTTGCTCTCATTTTCTTTTGAGAACTGCCAGGCTTTCCTTAAATCCTCTTTGTGATCTTCAATATTCTGTATGTAATCCTTTCTACCTTCTTCTTGCATTAACTTACACTTTAAAATATTCTAAAGGTCCTTTGGCGGTGTGACCGAACAACAAATCAAAAGGACTAAATCCTGTAGTGTCAAAAGGAGTTAATCGTAAAGCCAACAAGACAAAAGGTAACATTTCTTCCCAATCATGTTCAAAATTATTACACAACTTCTTTAAGTAACTTTTTAACGTTTGATGAAAACGTTCAACAATTCCTTGTGATTCAGGGTGGTACGGGGTGGAAGTTACAAGTTTAATCTCTAACTCTTTCATTTTATCTCTGAAATACTTTGATACAAAATTGCTACCATTATCACTCTGTATAACGCAAGGAAGTCCAAATTTAGAGAAATAGTTCAGCAAGCGTTTAACTACAGTTTTTGCATTGCAATTTCTTACTGGGATTGCTTCTGAATATCGTGTTAGTCTATCAATGATTGTTAATAGATAGATATTCCCTCCCTTACTTCTGGGCAAAGGGCCTACGATATCAATTACGACATTCTCAAAAGGTTCTCCTACCGATGGAATATTACATCACGGAGCCCTGGGAATTACTTGATTATGTTTGCCAGCCATTTGACATTCGTGACAACTTAAAACATATCTCTTCACATCACTTTTCATTTTAGGCCAAAAGTACGGTTTACTTATACACTTGAATGTTTTGTTTTCTCCTAAATGCTCTTGTTCATCATGTGCTAATTTCAAAATTGATTTACGAAGTTTCCTAGGAGTTACTAATTGCTCTATGACCTCCTCTTTGCTACCTGTCTTAGCACGAACATAGCGACACAAAAGTTTGTCTTTCAAACTAAATGTTTCCTTACAAACATTTTCAGGTTCATCATCCAATTCACATTCAAAAATTCTAGTTAGTGTTTCATCTTCCCTCTGCATCTTAACTAGTTCATCCTTATTCAATATGCTAGTTTCTGAAACACTACAGCTGCTATTACTTGGGCCTATTACATTGTCTATCTGTACATTACTTCTTTCAACAGCTACATCATCATCTCTGCTCACATTATCAACATTTATAGAGTCGATTTCCTCAGCTACACTCATGCTAAGCTCATCATCACCACCTCTATTACCTACGTTCGAATCCTCGAACAACCTATGACCGTAGTCAATATCTGTATCTAATCCTGACCTGGTTACTATCATTTCAGGCACTTGAACTTCACTTAAAATAGGATTCACACAATTGGAGGTAGTTAAATCTTTACCAACAATAATGTCAACGCCGTCTACGGGCAAAGTATCCACGACTGCTAGTTTTACATCTCCTGTTACTAACTGACTTTTCAATTTCATCTTTAACAAAGGACAAACTACACAAGTGTTCGGAAACCCACCTAGCATTACTTTTTCTTTCATGCTGATTATTAGATTCCTTGGTACACTCTCTCTCCTAACGAGTGATACGGCCGCTCCTGTATCCCTAAGCAAACTACTTCCCTTGAATCACCTCCTTTAAGAGAAGAAACTAAACCTTCAGACAAAAATTCACCATAATGTTTACTAGTTTCTTTCAAGAGACTATTCCTTCCTGAAGAAAGATTATTAACTAGTGACACAGGTTTCTTCACATTCGTACTTTCTACTGTGCAATTCCTAGCTATATGCCCTTTCTTATTACAATTGTAACAAGTGACCTCTGAATTACTGACTGCCCATTGGCTCCTACAGTACCGAGAAACATGACCTTCCTTCCCACATGTGTAACAATAATAATAATAATAATCCCTGTTCCTATTATCGTTATTGTTAGGACTACCTTTACTATGTTGTGCCTTACTTGACAAAAGATCGTTTTTCTTTTTACTGCCACTTAAACCATGTGTGAGACTGTACTCATCTGCTAACCTCGTAGCATCGGCAAAAGATGTTTCACGCCTATCTTCTATATATAATTTGATGTCTGAGGATATGTTATATTAGAAACTTTCTAACAATACTAAGTTCTTGAGATCTTCAAAATTATCGACTTCAGCGGAAGTCAACCAATCACAAAACGATCTTTCTAACTTCTTTCCGTACTCTACATAAGTACTAGTATCATCCTTTTTTCAATCTGTATGCACTAAGTACGGTTTCTTTCACAGTATCATAATCTTCACTTTCATCCTCAGACAAACAACTATACACAGAATGTGCTTTACCACTTAAAACTGATTGTAAATACAAAGTCCACTGTTTTTTAGGAGAACCTACTCTGTTCATTAACTTTTCAAAAGACATAAAATATTTCGTAACATCTTCCTCATCAAATTTTGGTATAAGTTTGAGCACTGCACTCATATCTAAACTATCAGCGTCACTATTTAAAGATGAATTACTCCCTGATCTGCTACCTGACCGTCTGTTATGAAGAGTTTGTCTTAAACGAGCCATTTCAAACTCATGCTTACGCTGTCTTTCATTTTCTTCTCGCCTTCTTTCATTTTCTTCTCTTTCAGCTGCTCTTTCGTCTCTCTCAAACACTTCCTGTTCTCTCTTAAGAACATAATCACGGAGATCATCGCCATCTAGACCAAGAAGTTTACCTGAATCTATCAAATCTCTCGTAATCGCACTCATTCTGCTTCTTTCTATATTCTTCCTGTTTTCAATTGGTTATGTAGTCGAAAATCCTGGCAAGGTCGCCAACTGTTACACTCCTCGTGGGGATCGAACCATGTTCTTTTGAATTGATTAATTAAATTAGGATTACTCAACCACTACCCACATTGAAAAAAGGGAATATAAAATGAAAACTCGCAAAAGAAAACACAATTTTATTTACAACTAGTCAAAGGTCAATGTTTCTTGATTGAGTAATTAGGAAGCAATGAACTAAACAAAGAAAATCATCTGATTAAACTATACTCCAGCAAATAGGGGAACAGTCAAGATAGTAGACAAATAATACTAAAAAGGTAATACTCTTCAGAGCAGCTCTCGAAGGTTGACAGGAACATAGATATTTCAGGTCTGGGCGTTTCGTGGTTGGTAATAACGGCAGGGGTCAACTCGTTCTGACATCTCGGACAAGGCTGGTCACGTCTGCATTCTCTCTCTTTTCCTGTGCTTGTTCTCCCTCGTTCTCTCTCTCTCTCTCTCTCTCTCTCTCTCTCTCTCTCTCTCTCTCTCTCTCTCTCTCTCTCTCTTTCGTACTCTGCTTCTCTCGTTCTCGTTGAAGTTTATATACCCCTGTATGGGAGGGGTTAACTATGGACAATTTCATATAAGGAAATTTTCTCCTTTCTTCATCCTTATTGGTTTTCCTTAAAACCACGCCTCTTTGATGACATCTTCACAAACGCTCTGCTGGTGTAATCATGATTCATATGCCGCTATAATTGAAGCGAGATATGTGTTTACCTTCCGTTAATGTATATTCTTCGGGGACAACACTGCTCTCCTTGTCCTATGGGTCTTCGGATTACTGCGAACAGACGATCGTTATGCCCAAGGTCTGCTGATCTAGGCACATCTAATAAATATCTTGATCTCCATCAGCGACAGTGACAGTTTCCAGTGAACACTAGCGGGACCTCTTCTCTCTCTGCTTCTTAAGAGTAGAAAATTCACATGTTTTAACATTCTTTTCTATATTATTCTATCTACCCATGACAACATAGTATATATATACATATAAATATATATATATATATATATATATATATATATATATATATATATATATATATATATATAATATATATAGTATATAAATATATAATATATATTATATATAGTATATATATATATATATATATATATATATATATATATATATATAAATGAATATATATATTATATTATATAAATATATAAAACTATGTACATATATATAGTATATATATATATATATATATATATATATATATATAGAGAGAGAGAGAGAGAGAGAGAGAGAGAGAGAGAGAGAGAGAGAGAGAGAGAGAGTATATTATATATATATATATATATATATATATATATATATATATATATATATATATATATATATATATATATATTTATATATATATATATATATATATATATATATATATATATATATATATATTAAAGTATATATAACTATATATGTACTTTTATATAAGTATATATATATATATATATATATATATATATATATATATATATATATATATATATATATATATATATATATATATATATATATATATATATATATATATATATATATAGTATATACATATATAAATACATTTATATATATATATATATATATATATATATATATATATATATATATATATATATATATATATATATATATATGTATATATATATATATATATATATATATATATATATGTATATGTATAGATATATATCCAGACATACATATACCAAGGCACTTCACCTAATTTTTTGCAAATGATACAAAAATGGGGACCTCTCCTCTATACGTTCCTCCCAGCCTTACAAGGGGCTCATCCGGGTTCGGCTGGTACTGCTAGGGTGCCACAGCTCACCCTCCCCCGTTATCCACCACAGATGAAGCTTCATAACGCTTAATCCCCTACTGGTGCCACCTCCGCGGTCATCTAAAGCACCGGAGGAAGCCGCAGGGCCTACCCGAACTGCGTCACAATTGCTCGCCATTCATTCTTATTTCTAGCACGTTCTCTTGTCTCTCTCACCTCTATCCTCCTATCACCCAGAGCTTTTTTCACTCCATCCATCCACCTAAACCTTGGCCTTCCTCTTGTACGTCTCTCATCTACTCTTGCATTTATCACCTTCTTTAGCAGACAGCCATTTTCCATTCTCTCAACATGGCCAAACCACCTCAACACATGCATATCCACTCTAGCTGCTAACTAATTTCTTACACCCGTTCTCACCCTCACCACTTCGTTCTTAACCCTATCTACTCGATATACACCAGCCATACTCCTTAGACACTTCATCTTAAAAGCATTCAATTTCTGTCTCTGTCACTTTCATTCCCCACAACTCCGATCCATACATCATAGTTGGTAAAATCACTTTCTCATATAGAACTCTCTTTACATTCATGCCCAACCCCCTATTTTTTACTACTCCTTTAACTGCCCCCAACACTTTGCATCCTTCATTCACTCTGACGTACATCTGCTTCCTCTCCACCATTTGCTGCAACAACAGACCCCAAGTATTTAAAGTAATCTACCTCCTCAAGTAACTCTCCATTCAACATGACATTCAACCTTGCACCACCTTCCATTCTCGTACATCTCGTAACATTACTCTTACCCACATTAACTTTCAACTTTCTTCTCTCACACACCCTTCCAAATTCTGTCACTAAATGGTATACTTCTTTTCCGCATCTGCAGCCAGTGCAGTATAATCCGCAAAGAACAACTGATTTACGTCCCATTTATGGTCATTCTCTTCTACCAGTTTTAATCCTCGTCCAAGCACT
>NC_090726.1:116097336-116107336 GCF_036898095.1 Palaemon carinicauda | reverse complement strand
CCTCAGGGAACTCTGGCGTAGATTTCCGGCAAAACCAACAGTCACACATCAAAGCACTGTCTTCAGAGGGAGTACTGGAGAGCAGGTAAGCATGAGGCATAGGCACAGCAACGTCCTCTCTAAAAACAAAATGGCTAGAAAATTATTAACCTGGACTTAGTCTGCCAACATGCCTCCTCACGAGCTAACAAGCTCCACACACAGCTGCACAGACGAAAAGACGTGCTCCAGTGGTGCCCGTCCTGCGTCCGCTCGACCGGGAACAAATCCTGGACAACGGCCTGAGCCCGCAGGAAGTCCACACCCAACACTAGCCAAGTCAAGGCTGAAAATCACAGATACACCGTGGGTGGCAGTTCCTGAGCAAACAACCTCAAAGGTAATTCTGAAGATCCAAGATGAGGTAATCCAAATAACAGCTGTAGTATAAGGATGTGGGAGGCATTCAAGTCTAGCCCAAACTGTTCTCATCCTTCTCTACTGGCGAGGAAGAAAACATTCTCCCCTATGACGACAGCATAAACAAACTGACGAAGAAACTGCTAGTCGAACTCCATAATCCTTAGCAGCTTTGTAAAGAATACAACAGGTGGGGTTAGTAATACATATCATAATTCATACTCAATACCGGAGAGGAGGCCAACAAATGTCTCTGGCAAAACTGCCTTGGAATTTAAGATTATTACGGTAATACCTAATACATTCCTCCCCGAAGGAAAAAAAATTTCTTGCACCATAATACAAAAAACAACAACAACTATAAAAAGAATTTTTTTTTATATAGGAGACCCGAAAAAAAAAAAAAACCCAAAGACTATATTAGTTAGATGCTAAGAATTCATAAACAACAATGATAAACCCCTGAAACAGAATGCCAGTTAGTCATAACACACAAACCAAATTTGCAAAACTAACCAAAGGGTTCATAACAAAAATGACAATCACCTGACATAAAATTACCGTTAGCCTGAAACCTAACATACCAACCCAATTTGAGAAAACGAACTGGGCAGCGCATGAGCAGGGGTAGGCAAAACATGTTTAATTAGACCTGGATAGAGGATCAGGAATCTTATTTTCCGATCCTTTCAAGTGTTTCATTACTAGATTAAACTCCTGTAGGAAAAGCGCCCATCGCAAAATCCTTTGGTTAGCCCCTTCCATCCGTTCGATGAACACCAACGGGTTGTGATCTGTCCAGATTTCCACTGGAAAAGAAAAATGAGTTACATAGAGTTTAAAATAATTCAAACTTCGGACCAAAAAGAGAGCTTCTTTTTCGATTGTCGAATACCGCCTCTCAGCTGCCAACAACTTTTTGCTGAAGTAAGACACTGGATGAACTTCACCATGTTCTTTCCGTTGGAAAAGAACACCTCCTATACCCACGTCACTAGCATCAACAGCAATGACAAATGGCTTGTGATAATCGGGGGCAGTTAAAAGAGGATTAGTCACCAATACCGACGTTAGTTGATTAAAAGCCCTCTCACACTGATCAGACCATAAGAATTTTTTTCTCTTTTCTAACATACTAGTAAATGGCCGAGCCAGATCAGAGTAATTACGGACAAACTGGCAGTGATACCCTGTCATGCCCAACACTCTTCTTACCTCTCTAACATTAACAGGTCTTTCTAAACTTACAATAGCCTCAAGGTTAGCTTGCTTTGGAGCCACCTGACCCAAACCAACCTCGTGACCTAAATAACAAACCTTGGCTTGCTCTATTTCACACTTGGCCAAATTAATTATAAGGACAGCACGCCTTAGAGCTTCAAAAACCTTACGAAGCCTTAGTATATGGGTATGCCAGTCATCACTATAGATCACCAAATCGTCAATATAAATTTCAGTTCCTTCCAGACCGCAAATAACCCTATTCATTAGCCTCTGGAAAGAGCAAGCAGCATTCTTCAGGCCAAAGGGCATAACCTTACATTCGTAAAGTCCGAAAGGAGTGACAAAGGCAGATATCTCACTCGCACGATTGGACAAAGGAACCTGTTAGTACCCTTTCAACAAATCTAATTTAGTTATAAACTTGGCAGACCCTATCCGATCTAGACAGTCATCAATACGGGGTAAAGGAAATGAATCGTCTTTGGTGTGGGCATTCACCTTCCGATAATCCACACACATACGGAAATTACCATCACCCTTTTTTACCAGTACTACAGGAGAACTCCAGGGACTCACTGATGGCTGAATAAGGTCATGCCTCAACATATAATTAATCTCCTTATGGACCAAATCCAATTTTACCGGATTCAGACGATAAAGACTCTGTTTAACAGGGGAAGCACCCCCCACATCAACATCAGGGCTCAAAACCTAAGTTCTACCTGGGGCATCCTGAAACAGTTCTGGAAAAGAATAGATTAACTTCAGCATTTCTTTTCTTTGGTTAATATTTAAATGATCTAAATTACCTGTCAAAAGTTCTAAATTTTGAATATTTTCCCCTAATGCATCTGATGTGACCTGACACACTAAATCATCGGACTCCTCCGGAGGTGCGTCAATTACCACTAACACCGGTTCACATAAGATAGCTAAGGGATCGCCCCTTTTACTCACATATGGTTTTAAACGATTAATATGAAAAACTTTACATTTATGACTCGAACCAGGAGACTCCACCTCATAGTTAACATTAGACAACTTCCTCAGAACCTTCCAAGGAACCTTATACCTTGGCTCGAGAAAACAGTCTGGTTCCATACTCAGTACTAACACTAATTCCCCAGGTGCGAGTGAACGAACCTTAACCTTTTTATCAAAATTTACCTTCATTCAGGATTGAGATTGTTTCAAATTCTCCCTAGCAAATTTCCATGCACTCAACATCCTAGACCTTAAGTCTTCCCCCAATCCTCCAACTTTTCCTTCCCCCTTTTGGCTGGATTTTAACACTTCAAACATAATTTCCAATGATCCTCGAACTTTGTGCCCAAATACCAACTCAAAAGGAGCTACACCTGTGGAAGAATTAGGATGACTTCTAAGGGCGGAAAGGGCAAAAGGAAGGGCTTTGTCCCACTCGCCCCCAGAGTTATAACAATGTTTTTTTAGTACTGATTTTAGGGTTTGATGAAACCTTTCCACCAAACCCTGACTATCCGGATGATAAGGTACGGTGGTATTGTGCTGAATGGCCAGTTCAGCCCACTTACTCCTAAATACCTTACTCGTGAAATTTGTCCCACAGTCGGTCTGAATTACACAAGGGAGACCATACCTAGAGAAGAAGTTAATTAATTTTTCAAAAACAATTGTAGAAGTAATACGCCTCATAGGTATAGCTTCAGGAAAATGTGACGCTCTATCCATAATAGTTAATAAATATACGAAACCCGTTTTAGTCTTAGGTAAAGGACCTACCACATCAATAACCAACTCTGAAAAAAGTTCTTCTATGCCGGTATAGGATGTAACGGGGCTTTAGGAATACACTGGTTTGGCTTCCCCATGACTTGACAGGTTTCGCACTCTCGGATAAACTGTTTTACACACATTTGCATTCCAGGCCACCAGAAATATCTAGCCAAACTTTGGAAAGTTTTCAACATTCCCAACTGACCTGAAAAAAAATTTGTGTGAGCCAATTCCAACATAGATTTTCTGAACTGAACTGGCACAACTATCTGTTCAATACGAATAACTTTATTTGCCTCACCAGTGGCAGGATGACTAAACCTGTATAATAGACCTTCTACAATCCCAAACCTAGACTTAGTTAGATCATCGACATCACCCAACTCAAAATTGAATTCGTCTTTCTGAGCTTTAATGAAAGCAGCTCGGTCTAAGTTAAAAGGATTAACTACATCATTTCCACTACTTTTTACTGACCCGGGCCTTTCTACATCTAACTCTATACTACTTAATAATAAGTCATCATCATTATCTTGATCGAGTAAATTAGCAGCTCTTGCTGCGGACCGAGTAGTTATATCTACAGGACAGGCATTAACCGACAATATGGGGAACAGCTCCCGACCTTCCCCATCCAGCATGTCACTTCCCAGGATACCCTCTATTCCAGGGATAGGCAAACTATCCACCACAGCCAATTCCGTTATTTGACTGTATCCTGGAAAGGACAAGTGGACATTAATCAACGGAGCCGACACAACAGAGTCTGGGAAACTTCCCAACACTACAAAATTCCCCGTATAATTGATATCACTACTTAAAGTAGTTTTTACAATCAATGACCTGGCAGAACCGGTGTCCCTAAGAAATTTAAGCTGGACAACATGGTTATCATAAATCTACTTACCAGGCCATACATATTTGTCAAACTTAAGTCATGCTTGAGTATTAGGAACATTCTGAACATTGCTACTTACACTACTACTGTCTACTACAGATCTGTCTACTGCACTACTATCTACATTAGACCTATCAGGAATTATAGCTACAGAACTTCGACCATTACGTTCCAGGTAATGTTGACGAGCATAGCATTGCCTTCGGAAATGCCCTGGCTTGTTACACCGATAGCAAGTTCCTCGACGACCTGAACCTCTGTTTTCCTGATTATTAGGCCAGGTATTACCTACATTAGGGTAACTTCTATTAACAAAAACTCTAGGGGTAGGAGACACTCCTTGAACTTTACTCATATCCCTACCACCTGAAAAGGAATGTGTGAACCGAAGGGTTATTTGACATTTCATAACTAAATCTGCCACTACCGGACCGATGCGTCAACTCATACTCATCGGCTAAATGAACGGCATTACTCAACCTACTAGCCTTTATCTCCTCCAGGTGTACCCTCAACTCCCTGCTACAGGCTTTCTTAAATTCTTCAAGGAGTAGCAGTACGCACAACGCAGCGAAAGTTACCACCTGCCAACTCTTTAACCAGTCGTCGAACTGTTCCTCCTTTATGCGGGCAAACTCGACAAATGACTGTGCTGGGTGTTTATTAAAATTACGAAACCTGAGGCGATAGGCCTCTGGGACCAGATCATATGCTTTCAACACCAAGCTCTTAACTTTATGATAGTCCCGTGCTACTCCCTCCTCTAAAGCATTATATACCAGAATTGCCTTGCCAACTAATCTACACTGTATAAGAATGGTCCACATCTCTGTGGGCCAAGACAATCGGGTAGCCACACGCTCAAATGCCTTAAAGAACTCTGGGACGTTTTTGTCATCAAACAGTGGCACTAATTTAAGTGCTGCCCATAAATTAATTTTTTCCTCCAGCTCAACCCTTGGTGAGCTAGCCCAATTTGCACTCTGCAGCCTAGCCATTTCCAACTTTATATTTGCCATCTCCCTCTCATGACGCCTAATCCGTTTGCTTTCCTCAAATTCCAATTTTCTCAACTCTATAAACTTACTTATCAATCTAAACTCTTGGTCTGCCTCAGACTCACCCAAAGCATTAGAAGGGGGGACGGGTTCTACGGGTACATTAGAAAAGGTAAAAAACGGATTGTTAGACACGTTCCCACTACTTTTAAGGGGCCCTTCGGGAAAGTTTGCAGGACCTTTATACAGTGTACCAATACGAGGAGGATTCTCAGACAAGGTTAGACCAGCTGACACACTCACCTTGTCACTCTCCACATCCTCACTCCCTTCACTAATACCTCCTAAATCCTCCCCCTTATCATTAATCAAATGCTCTGCATCAGCCATATGCTGACTAACCATACCCAGGACTAACATCAAAACTTCCTTCCTCAAGTCCGAAGCCTTCACCACAATACCCAACCACCATGCACACTCTAACAAAAGTTTCTTATTAAACATTGGCAAATGATTCAAACAATCGGCCGATCCCAAAAACTCTGCCGGATCGAAAAGAAAATCCTCAATGATGAAAAAATAATTAAATTATTCGGGGGGAAAGGCAACAATACTAAAAAAGATACCAAACACTGAAGTAATCACTCGAGTGCCGCTCCACCGACCCAATCACTGAACACCCTGAGCTCTCTATTCTGTCACGGTCGCCACTTTGTTACGACCTCGGGTGAGGCCATGGTGCAAGATCTTTAAAGCACTCGGAAAGAGAGGTCAGTGTTTTTAAATGTTCAATGAAAAAGGGTCAATGGAAACGCAAACACGAGAACAACTTAACAATGTTTAATATACATGCAAAACAACAAATGAAAATTAACAAAACATAAACAAATATCGGTCAGCCTTGTGACAACAGGGCCAAAAATCACGTCCTTAGAATAAACATCCGATAGGATGATCTAACCTCTAAAATATAAATCCCTAAGACCGATGAATAAATATACAACACATAAGCAATAAATCAGGGGCCCAAATTTTGAAAACTTACCTATTACTAATTAACCCTGGATAGGTACGATGGGTCGTTCGCGACCCCGAGCGTAAAAAAAAAACAGGTTTTTCTCACGTGACTCACCCCCGTGACTGAATTTGTGGGTGATCGACCTGCAGGAGGTGTCTCCCCTACACGCTCTAGTAGTGTCCAGATGTGCATTGCTGTAGCTGTACTCCTTCCCCGATTTCTGAGACGCGTCGGGGTCGTTCGCGACCGAGTTTACCCTTCTAAGGTAGTTTGCATAATTATCAAAGTTATTACGTATTATGAAATTGTCGTAGAATGGTGCAACTTGTATAGGTTATCAGTTGTGGAAAGTCTTGGTGGATTGTTTGGCTACCATGTGCATGATTTTTTTTTTAGTTAAAATGTCGTTCATCACCACGAGGACCATTTTACCGCGAGTGCCCCTTTTTCATTTTTTTTCATTTTTTTGCCAAGTCATTTTTCCGTAAGATATTGCCAAATAGTGTCGTAAAACTTTTGCTTGTTTAGTGTTGGAAAGTGTGTCTAGATGATCTGGCTACCCATGCATGACTTTGTTTTTGTCAGATACGACGTAGTTATTGGTATATTGGGTATTTAACTGCGGTTACCAATTTCTGTTTTTTTTCAATATTTGTAAAAATTACTACGTAGTAAGGAATTGCCGTATATTATTCATTTTTTTTTCATGTTTATGTGTTAGAAAGTGTGCCTTGATGGTTGGGCTAACACGTGCATGTCTTTTTTTTTATCTGAGATGCCGTATATTAGAATGTCGGGCATTTTACCGCGAGTACCCCTTTTTCATTTTTTTTCATTTTTTTGCCAAGTCATTTTTCCGTAAGATATTGCGAAATAGTGTCGTAAAACTTTTGCTTTTTTAGTGTTGGAAAGTGTGTCTAGATGATCTGGCTACCCATGCGTGATTTTGTTTTTGTCAGATACGACGTAGTTATTGGTATATTGGGTATTTAACTGCGGTTGCCAATTTCTGTTTTTTTTTCAATATTTGTAAAAATTTACTACGTAGTAAGGAATTGCCGTATATTATTGATTTTATTTTCATGTTTATGTGTTAGAAAGTGTGCCTTGATGGTTGGGCTAACACGTGCATGTCTTTTTTTTTATCTGAGATGCCGTATATTAGAATGTTGGGCATTTTTCCGCGAGTGCCCCTTTTTATTTGTTTTGCATTTTTTTGCTTAGTCATGTTACCGTAAGGAATTGGCAAGTAGTGTCGCAAAACTTATATTTTTATAGTTTTGGAAAGTGTTTCTAGATGATCTGGCTACCCATGCCTATCTTTTTTTTTTTAGCCAGATATGGCGTATATATAGGTATGTGTTCGATTTTCCTGTGATTGCCATTTTTTCGTTTTTTTCCCATTTCTTTCAAAATTACTACGTACTAAGGAACTATCACAGAGTAATGATTCATTTAGATGTTTATTTGTCGGAAAATGTGCCTTGATGGTTTGCCTAGCACGTGGCTGAATTTTTTTTTTCTGAAATGCCGTATATTAGAATGTTAGCCATTTTTCCGCGAGTGCCCCTTTTTATTTGTTTTGCATTTTTTCGCTTAGTCATGTTACCGTAAGGAATTGGCAAGTAGTGTCGCAAAACTTATATTTTTATAGTGTTGGAAAGTGTTTCTAGATGATCTGGCTACCCATGCCTATCTTTTTTTTAGCCAGATATGGCGTATATATAGGTATGTGTTCGATTTTCCGGTGATTGCCATTTTTTCGTTTTTTCCCAATTCTTTCAAAATTACTACGTACTAAGGAACTATCACAGAGTAATGATTCCTCTAGATGTTTATTTGTCGGAAAATTTTGTTTACTTTTTTTTTGATTGAATATCATCAATTTTTTTTAGCTAAAATATTATATTGTTTTACATTTTTTTTTTTTCGATTTTATTTCCCTTCAAAAAATTTTTTTTGGGTCAGAATTTCAATTTTATAGTCGTAAAATAATCGACAATTATCCAGCAACCCACCATACAATTTTTATGCATATCCAATAATAATTAGATTAGTAAATAACACCTTGAAATTGACATACCCTTCCTACATTTCAAGTGGCAGATTAGGGAGTCTGAGTCAGTGTGGTTGGCGGCCCTTTTGTGGACATATCCGAAGCGTAAGTTGCCCTATCTATATATATTCTTGTTCCCTATAGAATTTGTGATATTTTGGTATATTTTTACCTGCATAAATATCATATTATATATTAAATATATGTATTTTTTTACAAAATTTCTAAGTACTCAAAAAATTACCTTTAGATATGGCCCCTGATATAAATGTAATTTACAAAATAATGAATATTTTTTTACATATTTCTATTTTAGGATAACATATGTTTATTCCCTAAAAAAATTAGCCACTTCCTATTTCATTTGGGTACCCAAAAAAATTCATGAAATTTGGACAAATTTTTTTGTCCAAAAAAAGTTACTCTTTTTTTCTCATTTCAGATCTTCACCTCCATGGGTCTGACTTCATCCAAAATACATCAAGATGTGTCCTAAACATTCAAGAATCAATTCCTAAAAGGATTTGTGTATATATGTATAAACTTTTTTTTTATGAGTTTTTATGTCAGGTCTTTTTTTTTCTACTTAATTTTTTAAAATATTTATAATAAATAGTTTTTCTGCAGATGAGTAGTATTTATTTTTACAGTTGTTTTAAGCATTCATTGAAGTTTTTTTGGCAAAAGAAAAAAGGAGGTTACTGCAAAAACTGATTTTTCAAGAATTTTTTTTGGCGTCGGGGTCGTTCGCGTCCGAGTATACCCTTAAAGGGGTGTCCGAGGAGCGTACCTATCCAGGGTTAAGGTTAGGAAGGAAGGAGGAGAGCACAGTGAGGAAATACTTAAACTCCTACCTATATTATAAAACTAAACCATATTCTTAACAGTAATAACAAATTCCAAAAAAAACACTCTCCATATGAAAAGAAACTAATAAAGTTATATATATATATATATATATATATATATATATATATATATATATATATATATATATATATATATATATATATATATATATATATAAATGTTACAAAAAACCAAACTTTCCAATTTACAGAAAGAACGAAGTATTATTTACAACTCAGAGGGCGTCTCCCGGTGCTGTGCTTATATTAAAAGCCTCAAGGATCTCTGGCGTAGATTCCCGGCAAAACAAAAAGTCACACATCAAAGCACTGCATTCAGAGGAAGTACTGGAGTAGAGGTAAGCACGAGGCATAGGCACAGCAACGTCCTCTCAAAAAACAAAATGGCTAGAAATTTATTACCTGGACTCAGTCTCCCAACATGTCTCCTCACGAGCTAACAAGCTCCCCACACAGCTGCACAGACGAAAAGACGTGCTTCAGAGGTGCCCCTCCTGCGTTCGCTCGACCGGGAACAAATCCTGGACAACGGCCTGAGCCCGCAGGAAGTTCACACCCAACACTAGCCAAGTCAAGGCTGAAAAGCTCAGATAAACCGTGGGTGGCAGTTCATGAGCAAACAACCCCAAACGTAATTCTGAAGATCCAGGTGTAGTATAAAGGTGTGGGAGGCATTCAAGTCTAGCCCAAACTGTTCTCATCCTTCTCTACTGGCGAGGAAGAAAACATTCTCCCCTATGACGACAGCATAAACAATTTGACGAAGAAACTGCTAGTCGAACT
>NC_090726.1:116080210-116085210 GCF_036898095.1 Palaemon carinicauda | reverse complement strand
TCCACTTAGGCACTGAGTCAATCTGCGACCTTGAGTTATGTTCTCTTGTGACAGCCGAATGGACACTGGTGGCCTTGTCTTCCCATGGTCAAGGTCCCGGTGGGGACAGGCTGAGAAAGCTCCATCAAACCGCTGTTGGAGCGACCCCAATTAATTATCATATAAGAGTAGGAAATATTGTAGGGAATTTTGCGGATGTAATTGCAGTTGGAGATGAACCCCCAGGGAGAATTACTAAGTTTCCATTTAACATCGTGACTGGCAGTCACCCCCAATTTGTTCCAAATCTTATAGGACTCCCGTCTGTCATATAGAGGCAATTGAAAGCAGGGTACGATTCGAGTAAGAGAGTCCCCCTGGGCCTCTCCAATTGTGATGGTTCGTAAGAAGGATGGTTCTCTTCGATTATGTATAGATTATAGGAGGATAAAGGCTGTTACCCAAGAATAACGCATACCCTTTGCCCTCTATCGATGAACTGTTACTTAAAGTCAGGAAAAGCAGGTTTTTTTCTACGTTAGATTTAAAGTCCGCGTATCACCAAATTCCCTTAAATGACGAAAGTAAAGAGAAAACGGCCTTTAAAGCAAATGTTCAATTGTTTGAGTATAGTTATCTCCCTTTCGGACTGAAAAATGCTCCTGTCCATTTGTCTTGTGAGATGATGTCTGTACTAGCTTCATTATTAGGGCATAGTGTCTTTGTCTACTTGGATGATATAATTATAATTTGGACTACGGCAGACGAGCATGAAGAAAATCTTATACAAGTATTAGAAGCCTTGAGACGTCAGGGGATGAAGATCAATTTAGACAAATGTAAATTTTTTCAATAAGAAGTAGAATTTTTGGGGCACATAGTAACACCCGAAGGCCTAAGGCCTTTTGCCGATAAAGTAACTGCAATCAGAGAATTTCCAGAGCCAAAAAATGCTAAGGAAGTAGCCAGTTTTCTCGGGCTCGCTGGCTATTACCGTAAGTTTATACAGAACTTCGGTCACATAGCACGACCGCTAGATTCAATGAGGAAGCGGCCCGAATTTCAGTGGGGAGAAAGAGAGGAAGCTGCTTTTCAGACATTAAAGAATGCACTCACGAGCGACGAATTGTTGGCTTATCCAAGGTTCGACCAGCTGTTTTTGGTAACGACAGACGTGACTCAGATCGCGATCAGCGGAGTCATTTCTCAAGTTGATGATGAAGGGAATGAGAGGCCTATTTGTTTTGCTACACGAGCGGTAAAGGGACCAGAGGTTAGATACAGTACCTTCGATAGAGAGGCATTGGCAATTCTATGGATGCTGGAGAGACACCGCTACTTTTTGCTTGGGCAAAAGGTTAAAATAAATACAGATCATCGGCCGTTGCGGGACTTGTTGAAAAAAGGGGAGTTAAATACTCGGCAAGCTCGGTGGACTGAGCGGTTGTTAGAGTTTGATATTGTGAATTTCGAGCAAAGTGCAGGGAAGTCAAATAAAGTAGCAGATGCTCTCTCCAGGACCGCCATAGCGGCAGTGACAACTAGGTCTGTAAGGCGGAAGGATAAACAACAAGGGGGTTCAGGCTCAGATACACCTGTGGGAGAAGCGCATAGAAAACGGGAAGATCTTGACAACTCCAGTGAGATAGAGAGAGAGGACGAAGGCTGTCCGGAGAATGTGAATGCTGGGAGTTCCACGGGGGGAACTCAGAGAGAATGCCCCATGAACGAGCGTGTGGTTGATTTGTGTGGCTGGAGTGTGGGTGAGCTTATTGTGGGACAAAAATCCGAAGCTTCGATCGAACAGGTTAAGGAATTCGTGAGGGATGTGAGTAGCAAGCTCCCAGATTTCTTGCGCATGTGAAGGGATGTGTTCTTCATCGAAGACGATATCCTATTCTATAAATTTGAGAAGAGACCGGGGGATATACGATCTCGCGTTGTTCTTCCTTCCTCTTTGATAGAGAAAGCCATCCATATAATTCACGTAAGTCCTTACGCAGGACATGTAGGTATAGAGAGGTCCCTGAGAAGGGCCAGAGTCATTTTTTTTTTGGTTAGAAATGAAGAAAGACATTGTTAGGTTTATTGATAAGTTCCATGTGTGTAACACTATGCGGAACCACAACCATGTGATCCCGAAAGCCAGAACATGGTGCCTGTAAGTTTAATAGAGTGCATATGGACGTCCTGGGTCCAATCCCCCCCCCACCCCCCACCCAAAACCCAACCCCCCACCCCCCCCCCCCCACCCCCCGCCGGTGACGGGCAGTTTAAGTACGTGTGTGTGTTTGTAGATGCATTCACACGCTTCACAAACACGTATGCAATGGTGGACAAAACCACAATTTCAGTTGCGAGGGCATTGTGTTCCTTCATAGTGAGGTTCGGATGTCCACGTACCTTGATAAGTGACAATGGCAGAGAGTTTGTGAATGAAGTGTGCAAAGGGGTAACCAAGATCATGAAAATGGATCATTTCACTATCGCCTCTTATCGGCCATCAGCAAATGGGCATGTCGAGAGGTGACAAATATTTTAAAGTATCTTGTGGGGGACAACTCAAACCAGTGGGTGGAAATGTTGCCGTGGGCGGAGTTTGGCCTAAATACGGCATATAACGGCTCCATCAGGGATACCCCGTATTTTATACTTTTTGGGCAGGACTCCGTGCTGCCATATACCGTTGTCATGGACCCACACACCTTGCCATTATACAACACAGAACAATACTGAGTGATGATGTGTAATTTGGCTTGGAGAGTGTTTCAGATAACCCAAAGGTACTTGCTGAGGGCCAATGAAAAGTATCAGACAAGATACGATCAGCGTTTCCGAACGTGAAACTCTGATGTACAGATAGGTTGCAACCGAGAAAGCATAAACTGGAAGCTTCATATGTTGAACCATATCGTGTAAAAGAAATTAAAACAGATACGGCGATCATCCAATACATCCGTACTGGGGCCAAAGGTGAGTATCACCTTTCGCATATGCGCCCAGTCCGAGAGGATAACTTGGTGTGGCATTTGAATTAGCCAGTACCCCCCTTACCCCGGGCTACCTGGCTACTTGGGAGAGGAATGCCAGGAAGAGGCACAAGCCGGTGTCAGTGCCATCCTTTGTGCACGAGAGAGTGCGAGAGGACGTGCTCCATGAAATGAAGGTGTCAGCCATAAGGCGATTGAGGTCACAAAATTAGGTTTAATTTATATATGTTCATTCCAGGTGTTTTGTGAAAAGATGTAATAAGTTTTGCATCCTTTTTGTTTTTGTTCTAAGCATATCACGGGTATTTCATTTATCATACTGAAACGTTTCTGTTGTATTCATGTTTATGTTGAAATTAATTCAAATTTCGTTACTCTGTTGATACTCATTTTGCTGCTACCAATGGTTTTATGTATGTTTTCAATGTTGTTATGCTGTATTTAAATAATTTCATTTGTCTCTGATGAGGATTTCAGTGCGGTTACAGGTAATTGCCAATCATGGGTTGAAAATTGAACATCATTACTTATGCTTTTATTTCACAGGAGAAATATTGTTCGGTTATTGATAAGTATTTTACTTTTTTTATTATTATTCACTGTTTGAATTTGCTCCTTGTTGCAGTGTCATGGATGTTAGAAATGGTTGTCTTGTGATTGTAAATGTGTCAAAGAGTGTTAGGATTGTAAGTTATTCCTTTTATTTTTATTCTTATTTTTTGTCATTTACTTTGTTTTGTGTATGTAATGATTTGTCGCTTCATATAAAAATTCTATTGCATTGAAGAAACTGTTGGTAACATGTGGCTATTGTTCTGATTTTGTGCTTCAAGTATCAGTGATGATGTATGTAAACCTAAATTTTGTGTTTCTGTATGACCTATAGTAGGCATGAGGATCATTTTTGTATAGCTTGCAATTGTAACACTACAACCGGCCCTATGATTTTAATTTTAATTTTTGTATGCAACCAAAGAGGATGGTACTCAGTGGCAATGTAAAGAGAAAAGAAAGTAGGGAAAGAAAGTTTTTTTTTTTTGATTCAGTGAGAAAAAAAATAGAAAAGTTTAAGAGAAAAATATGAATTTTACGGGACGTAAAATCTGAGGAGGGAGTGATCAAATGATCGTAGTCATGGCGGCCATTATTGGTCAGGGTAAGTATAGTGTCAACTGAACTGATTTTTTTCTCTTTGTTAGAGGAATGACGGTTTGTAGTGGCACTTAAAAAAAGGACGGTTAGAGGTTAGCTTGGGTTTGGCGTCACCAAACCCCCTCCCGATTGGTTATGAGACTTTCGGGTCAAAAACAAGCAATCATTGATCAGGCATCGCAATGCCCATATTATGGCCGCTTAGGAAAAAGCCCATAGGAGGCAGTCTAGTTTTGGAGGCCGATAGAGTGTGTCAGGTGCCAACATGTGTGCCGAACCGAGTACCATTTTACTGAGGGCTTTTTCTTAGTAACCCAACGTAATCATAATTAAGGGCACCCTTGTACACTAAAGAGAATATAGTCTGTGTAAAATGATCAACTCGGCTATTATTTGTCCATTCGTGTTTTCCTAAATTGATTAAACCCTAATACGACCCAGATCGGGTCATATATATATATATATATATATATATTTATATATATATATATATATATATATATGTATGTATATATATGTATATATATACATATATGTAAACATATATATATACATATAAATATATATATATATATATATATATTTATATATATATATATATATTTACATATATATATATAAATATACAAAAATGTATATATATATATATATATATATATGTATATATATACACACAAATATATATATATATATATATACACACACACACACACACATATATATATATATATATATATAGGTATATATAAAACTATATATACAATATATATAAGTATATATAAAACTATATATACAATATATATAAGTATATATTAAACTATATATACAATATATATATATATATATATATATATTCAGGTTAGGCAGTAGTTCGGCCAG
>NC_090726.1:116060210-116072710 GCF_036898095.1 Palaemon carinicauda | reverse complement strand
GGTACTGTAGTATACTTTCACACATCCCCGATTGTTCTTTTCTCCTCCTGAAACTAAGTTCAATCCCTCTCTCCCTCTGAGTAAGCCTTAGGCTTAATCCTAGCAGTTCTATCTGAATAATATTCAGGTATAACTATACTAGGATATGTCTGTCCTGACCTGATAACCAGAGTGACTGGTTTTTTGGGTTGGGGCAGAACATCAGAGTTTCTAGTCTGTGGTCTGCTTCTTCCTAGCATAGAGAATGACTTTCCTTTGCTAGGTTAGGTGCGGACATAGGAAGCTTTGCTTCCCTAGTCCACGTCTGAAGGATTCTGTACGAGATGATTCCTTCTTCTAGTGGTCTAGCAGACTATCCTGTGTTGTTTTTCTAGGGCTGGAGAATGAGTTTTCTCCATTGCCTAATGAAATAACTTCACCTAACTTTATTCTGGTTGGGAGGAGGATAGCAAGTATTGCCAGTCTTCCTCCCTAATAGACAATTCTAGGTTAGGATGAGCTTCCCTAACTGCCGAGTGTATCTCTTGCTAGAACGAAGTTTACAGGACCCTTATCCCTTCCCCCCTTTTCTCTTAGTGATGGCCTAGCCATTGCATCTTTGGCCGCAGTCCTACTTCCGTACCTAGTGTAGGTTAGGATGGAGGAACGGCTTTGCTCTCTGCCGGCCGGCAATTACGTGTCGGCCGGCAGAGACCTTCTCTTTTGCAGAGTGAACCCCAGACCTCCCTTGATCTCCCTTCCATGGCCGCCAGTAGAGTTCGGCAGGCTATGGATTCCTTGGAAGCCTGAATGCTACATTCTCCCCTTCCATATATTCACTCTTTCTGGATGGAAGTTCGTATGGCAATGCCGCCTTATAACCTTACAGCCATACTGTTTCTCTGACTAGTGTGTTGTACCCCTAGCCCGGCTGCGGGCAGGTGGAGGTTCTCTGGTTCTTAGCCACTACCGGCAGGCATGGGTATTGCTAACTTTGCCTGCCGGCAGTGTGAACATATCCCGAAATCTGCTGGCCACTACGATTATCGGCCGGCAGCCGGGTGTTAGTGTTTTCAGCTGCCGGTCAGCAATCATTGCCGGCCGGCACACATTTGCGAACCAGTGACCTGCCGCCTATTAGTTAAAGGTAGTATATCTTTGAACTATATAGGGGTAAATGCCGGCCGGCACAACAGCATGCGATGTACAGTAGTTACTATTTTTGTAGTGTAGTACACACTGCATTAATAGAACTACAGTACAGAGTTTGTGGTAACACTAAAGTTCTTCCAACATACTTAATGTTATCTCGTACAGCCTTTTGTTGAGACCGTACAATATATAGAAAGCGAGTTCTTTCTGTATTCATTCTATCCCGTATATAAAACTCTATTTCAAGGTGGGAACTACACCTTAAATTTCCGTTTAGGAAATTACATAAGGTATTCTAGAATAGAATTAACCTTAGTTTTAATATCTTGGGAGGTTACAGCAATTGGCTGGACAGGAAATACAAGTATGTGTCTTTCCCTCTTTCTTTTAGCTTTACTGTGTAAGCTACATGTTCTAATATAAGTGAAAAGCCTTCACTTGATACTCATAGATTTTTCTCCTCTTTACAGGAGGACCATCCGAAGTGCGGGAGTGTATTTTGTAATGTCCGCAGTAAGAACTTCTGTGGACATCAGTTTTGCAGGAGGCACGCAGCAAGCGGTGGAGGCAGGGAAATCATGCCCCTCCTTGGAGGAGTGCAAGCCGTTCTCTGACCTTGCCCTTGGACCAAAAAGACTGGAAGGACGTACACCTTACCTTCTCAGTCGGGAAGCTGGAAGCTGATATTGCTGAACGTCAATTTAGTGAGGAACTTCCAAAACTGTCGGAGGTTCTCTTGCACAGAGAGCAAGAGATGAAGGAAAGACTTGCGGCATCGATGTCGTTGCAAACGACATTAGAAACGATGGCAAGTAACCCCAAGATCCAGGACATGTTCATGGTAGTGGCCAAAACCCATCTGGCCACAGTTACAAAGGATCTCTATAGCTTTATTAAAGCTAGGAGAGCCTGTAGAGAGTTCATATTTGCCTCGGCTGCGGTGAGACACGAACCGAGGAAACTTATCTCCTCTCGTATCTGGGGTAAAGACCTCTTTCCCAACGAAGTGGTTAAAAAGGTAGTAGACAAGGCCGCCACAGAGAATAGGAACCTTCTCAAAAAGGGGGCTTAGATCTTAAAAGAAAGTCTTCTCCGGATGAGGGTCCCCAACCCAAGAGGATGACAAAAAGGCCTAGGCCATCCTCTCGGCCAGCTATACCCTACCGACGGCAACAACAACAACTCCCTGTGACCGCGGTGCCTCAGATAATGGCACAACCTCCAACCACGTACCAGCTGGTACCTCAACAAGTGGCAACACAGTCACCAGTTTTTAACACAGCCTTCGAAAGGCAGACTTCTTCCTTTCGTTCGAAGGCTAGAGGAACAGCCCGAGGTTCTTCTAGACACCCTTCAAGGGGAAGGGGATCCAGGGGAGGACGCAGTCAAGGAGGCAAGGCCTCAGGTCCACAACAGCAGAAGTGAGATGCTTCCAGTAGGAGGGAGACTACAGCTATTTAGGGATCGCTGGACCTTCGATTCCTGGGCCCACAGCCTAATAAAGAATGGGCTAAGTTGGAGCTGGAGCAGTCCTCCTCTTCAATTTCCTCAATTCTCCCAACACTCAACCCCGTTCTGGAAGAATATGTCTGAGAGCTCTTAGACAAAAGAGTAATCCGGAAAGTAAAGTCGAACAAATTCCAAGGAAGGCTGTTTTGTGTTCCAAAGGACTCAGAAAAACTCGAGTCATTCTAGACTTGTCGGCACTCAACAAGTTCATAGTGAACTACAAGATCAGAATGCTCACACTTCAACACATAAGGAACCTACTGCCCAAAAGGGCATATACTGTCTCTATAGACTTGTCTGACGCTTATTGGCACGTTCCAATTAATCGTCACCTCTCCTCCTACCTAGGCTTCAAGTTACATAGAAAACTTTACGCCTTCCGAGCCATGCCTTTCGGGCTAAACATAGCCCCAAGGATTTTCACGAAGCTCGCGAACGCAGCCGTCCATCAATTACGCCTAAAGGGGGTCCAAGTAGTAGCCTACTTGGACGACTGGCTGGTGTGGGCGGAATTCAGGACAGAATGCATGCAAGCTTCTAAGATAGTGATCCAGTTCCTGGAACATCTGGGATTCAAGATAAACATAAAAAAGTCTCGACTTTCTCCAGTTCAAAAATTTCAGTGGTTGGGAATCCACTGGAATTTAGAGTCACATCGACTTTCCATTCCTGGGAAGAAGAGGAAAGAGATAGCAGGATCTGTCAAGAGACTGTTGAAATCCAAACGGATATCAAGACGCGAACAGGAGAGAGTGCTGGGCTCTCTACAGTTTGCTTCGATAACAGATCCAGTGCTAAGAGCACAGCTAAAGGATGCAACAGGAGTCTGGAGAAAATACGCATGAAACGCGCGAAAGACAACAAGAAAATAGATCGTTCTGTGTCCCCATACGAGGATCCGCTAGCGGAGGCAGTGGACGCTATGTCCCTAGACTGGAACAGATGGTCCAGTATTTATCTGTTCCCTCCGCACAACCTCCTTTTGAAGGTCCTTGACAAACTGAGATCTTTCAAAGGGAAGGCGGCAATAGTGGCCCCCAAGTGGCCAAATAGTGTGTGGTTCCCTCTGGCATTGGAACTACGACTAAAATTCGTACCGCTACCGGATCCATCCCTGTCTCAGCGAATACAGAAGTCGACTGTCTTCGCTTCATCACAGAAAACCAGGAACCTACATCTCATGATTTTCTCTCCTTAGTGAGGAGGAAAAAGATTCGGTGTCAAAAGTCAGTTTAGACTTTTGAAGGGAACCAGAAGATTATGAGGCTTCAGGGAAGAAGCAGATATCCTCTGTCAAGGCAAAAAAACCAATAGAAATCTCGACAGATTCCTATTCATCATTATTCACTCACCTTCATGAGCAGCCGACACAATACTATTGTTAAAGCGCTTAGAAGGTTTTGAAGTAAAAGTCATATTTCTGTTTGTACTCGCTTTGGGGGCCAGAGTAAGTGAAACGGCGGTTCTCTCTGGAGAGGGAGGCTATGTCCAGTTCTTGGAGGGAGAACTGAATCTATTTCCAGACCCAACGTTTCTTACCAAGAACAAGCTACCCACCAACAGGTGGTGTCCCTAGGGAATCTGCCCTCTGAAGGAAGATGCATCTCTATGTCCAGTGGAGTGCCTAAAGGTCTATCTTCATAGAACTTCAGACTTTATGGGAGGACAGCTGTTCAGAGGAGAAACCTCGGGTTCAAAGTTATCTATAACTAAGGGCGAAACTCACCTGTGTTATTCGCAAAATGAATCCTGACAGTACACCCGCTAGTCATGATCCGAGAAGAGTTGCTTCTTCCATAAAATTTCTTTATTTATATGGACTTTGAACATCTTTGTTCGTACACCGGCTGGTAGTCATCCAAGGTGTTCTTTATGCACTATGCGAAGAAAGTGGAGCAACTCAGGAAGTCTGTGGTAGCAGCAGGTAGAATCCTTTAACCTTCTATTTTAAATCTGCGAGGAACAGTGTAATTAATTTGGGACGATTAATTAAGAGGGTGGGTGTGTAGTCACTGTATGTTACTACATGCTGAGCGATAGACCACGAAAGTTTCCTTACGAACTGTTCCATTGACGTTGGTGAACTATTGCATAATGCGGACACTTGTTTCTTACGCTAGTGTATATAAACAGTATACAGACGAAACAATATTTTCTGTTGACCATTTTCTTTATGCTTTAATGGATATCATCTACATATCATAAATTTTATAAATGTTGATCTGATATGTATGTTTATTAAATCTTAATAAACTAGTTCATAGTCTTATTCGCCCACACTCATTTTATTAGAAATGTACTGAGCATTAGGATTAAAATATGGATATTTTTATCATGGTATGTCTTTTAAGATTGTTCCCTGATTCAAGCAAAAATCCACTCACTTTAACCCTTCCTTAGGAAGGGTTGACATTGTACCCTAAGGGGATGGTGGTAGATATGCAAAATTAGTTCCTATGCGGATACAACTGTTATCCAATAGTTAATAAGAGTAGACATATTGGGGGATATGTCAGGAATTCATACTGACATTGGTGACTCTTATACAAACTTTGCTTTATAATGTATAGGGCGAGACCACTATACAAGCTTGTCATTTTGTCATCCATAGTTATTATGTACTCCTCGAGACTTTTTCCAGAGTCTAGTACGACTCTTCCCTGTAGGGGGCAGGAAGCACTAACATAGTTCATGCTTAGATGAAATGATGTATGACGGTAACATCATAGGTCTCTAGGTCTAGATGGACCAGGAAAATACTTTCTTGAGAGTACGGCACTGGTTGAGAATCCACAGATACAGTAATGCTCTGGTAAACTTCCATCAGGACGACATGGCCTGAGCCCAAAAAACGGATTTTGAGCGAAGCGAAAAATCTATTTTTGGGTGAGGTAACCATGTCGTCCTGATGGACCCGCCCTTCCTTTTATTGTAAAAGGGCTAGCTTATTGAGCCCTCATTATATTACAATATCTGTAGCACCTTATATATCGCTACAAGGAAAAAAAAGGGCGCTACTGCCTTCATCAGATACACACTGGAAACGGAATAGGAGAGATTCCTTATGAGCGGCTCTTTTCATTCTCGTTTCAGATTCTTGTTACTGTAACACCTCGAAGCGTTACGGCTCTTTTCATTCACGTTTCAGATTCTTATCACTGTAACACCTCGAAGCGTTAATACGGTTGGGGGTGAAGATAGCTATGTGACGTGTCAAGAATACGTCCTCTGATATTATGCGATATCCCTCTTAGATTTATTTAGGGATATTCGCTCCAGGAGGTAAAATTCTGGATACCTTAAGGTAAAATCCTCTGAGAATATCAGTGTAGTCAAATATACCCTTGGAAGAAACCCTTTAGGAACTTCCATCAGGAAAACATGGCTACCTCGACCAAAAATAGATTTTTCGCTTCGCACAAAATCCGTTATATATATATATATATATATATAAATCATATATATAAATTATATATATATATATATATATGTATTTACATAGATATATATGTATATATATGTACATATATAAATATATATATATATATATATATATGTGTGTATATATATATATATATATATACGCATATATATATATATATATATGTATATTTACATAGATATAAATGTATATATATGTACATATATAAATATATATATATATAGGTATATATATATATATATATATATAAATATATATATATATATGTATATTTATATATATAAATATAAATATATATATGTGTATATATATATATATATATATATATCTGTTACGACCGTATTTACGGCCGTAATTTCAAGGGTTCTTTCTAATCAGAAATTTGCGGTCAGTAAAAATGTAACACAGCAATTTGGGAACAAAAGAACAAACACCTCAACAAAAGTTACAATATTTATTTACAAACACAAAAAATAATGGGTTGGTAACAATAAAAAGCAAAATAAATGAATATACAAATTGAGGGAAAACCAACCTTAAGATCTTTAAAAGATCACCTACAACTAAGTTAATCCCTAGGCTAAGAAATAGGAAGATTGTAAATACAACATTTCAGGCAGCTACCTTTCAAAATCACTGGCCAGAAAAACTAACCTAACTAACTAAGATAGGTAGAAGGAAGAAAGAGAACATAAGTGGGAAACTTAATATTACTCCTACCTAGCACAAACAAACTAACTTAAACGTTAAACTTAACTTAATAAACAATGAATTATGAAAATAATTATCTTACAAATTATACAAAGGGAACCATCACAAACAGCTTGGTAGATTGTCCCATCAGGCCACCCAAGGTCCAGAAGACCGTACTGCAAACAAGGGCGTGCACACCTACAGGTACTCGGCGATCCACGATCGTCGTAAATAACTATGAAAATATCTCATACCTGTAGTATGCCGCCCTACGTATCTCCACGAGTTCCAAGAACTCACTGACGCTGATGAGCAGGTCAACTGGATCAAGCTGCAATGCCTGAAGGCAATCCAAAATGCCACAGGAACACTAAGGGTGGTAGCCTCCGAGAATCCGGGACGTCAATGGATCTCGCACGCCGTGCCAACTCGTTCGTAAATCCTCCGACGAACGAGGGAAGGGACGTGGCTGATGAATGCCGCGGGTGACAAACACCAGCGACCACACACAAAGTATCAAAGGACGTGATTCCAAAAACTCCAAATATTCCCCAAAGGAAGTGGCCAAGCGTCAGGCTGTGAGGAGGAACTCGAACTCGCCCGTCACTTATCAACACTATCCGATCAAGCCTTCCACTCGAGTCAACACAGCTCATAGGAAAGAAAACAGCGATCGTTAATAAGGCACTTCAGTGGTTCACTAATACCGGGGGAGAAGGTGGTAAACAAAGCAAAACTGTGAAGTCATATGACTCTTACAGAGTTCATTAAACAAAAAAAACTTGAATAAACTTAAAACTAAAACAAGATCAAAAGGTTGGAAAAGTATTAACAACTTATAATCAAATTATAATGAATTTACTTTAATCTAATACCTTTCTCCCCCTACAAAAAAATTTTTATCAAATAGAGTAAAAATTTTTATACATCCTAAAGAATCAATTAAATCTAAAGATAAAATAAATCTCAAAAGTAAAGATAACCTTAACATAAACATGCATAGGATTATATAGTACAGTACACACAATGGTGCATTACACATCCTGAAACAAAAAGGTCAGCATTAAATATAACTCAAACATACAAAGATATAAACAGTCTAATTAAACACAGAACCTGAAAAAAAAACCTAAAGCCAAGAGCAAAATGTATTAAATCCCAGAAAATGATAAAGTTCCGAAATTCCAAAAGTCCTTGCTAAAACTTAAAGTCATAATAAATGGCACAAAGAGCTATCTATCTGCTAATAAGAAACTAAGACTAATATAGAACAGAATATTTCTTACAGCTAATACTTAAACTAAAAACACTGGCAAAAAAAAAAAAAAATATCGCATAAATAAACGAAACAACGGAACGATGTCGGAATAAACCATAAAGTTAGCACTTGCTTTCACTCTAAATGAACACAAAGAGGAACGAGCAGGGCGAAAGAGGCAGGGAGACAAAAAAAAAAAACAAAAAAAAAACTTTACATCCTAGACAAGGTGTCCGGGATCTTATTATCAGATCCTTTAATATGCTTAATTACCAAGTTGAGCTCTTGCAGTTGCAAGGCCCAGCGTAAAATTCTTTGATTAGACCCTTTCATCCGTTCAATAAACACTAACGGATTATGATCCGTCCATACCTCCACTGGAAAAGAAAGATTAGTCAAGTATGGTTTAAAATGAGATATGGTACGGATCAGGGCGAGAGCCTCTTTCTCAATAGTTGAATACTTACGCTCAGCCGTTAACAACTTTTTGCCGTAGTAGGATATTGGGTACACCTCCCTGTCTTCACCCCTTTGAAAGAGAACTCCTCCAATACCTATATCACTAGCGTCAACAGCAATTATAAAGGGAGCTTGAAAATTCGGAGAAACCAAAATAGGTTTAGACATGAGAATAGTCTTGATTCTTATGAATGCTTCTTCACAATCACTAGTCCAAATGAATTTCTTATTTTTTTGTAAAAGATCATTCAGGGGACGGGCAATGTCAGAAAAGTTCCTAACGAACCTTCTATAATAGCCCATCATACCCAACACCTTTCGAACTTCTCGGACATTGCACGGTCTCTTTAAATTAGTTATAGCCTCGACGTTAGCCTGTTTTGGGGCTATATGACCCAGACCAACCTCATGACCCAGATACACAACTTTAGCCTTACCAAATTCGCATTTAGCGAGGTTAATGACTAAACCCGCAGCACGGAGAGCTTCAAAAACATTACGTAATCTGAGTAAATGAGTTTTCCAATCATTACTGTAGACAACAAGATCATCAATGTAAATCTCAGTACCTTCTAATCCACAGACCACACGGTTCATTAATCTTTGAAAAGTACAAGCAGCATTCCTCATCCCAAAAGGCATGACCTTGCATTCATACAAGCCGAATGGGGTGACAAATGCTGAAATCTCTCTTGCTCGATCCGACAAAGGAACTTGCCAGTAGCCCTTGAGCAAATCCAATTTTGTGATATACTTTGCGGAACCAATGCGGTCTATGCAGTCGTCAATTCTAGGAAGGGGAAAGGAATAATTTTTAGTATGCGTATTAACCTTACGATAGTCGACGCACATCCGATACTGTCCATCGGATTTCTTTACCAATACTATGGGGGAGCTCCAAGGACTAACAGAAGGTTGTATCAAATCATGCTTCAACATATATTCTATTTCCTTATTGACTATATCCATTTTAGTGGGATTTAGTCTATAAGGGCTTTGTTTAATTGGTGAAGCTTCTCCTACTACCACATCATGTTCAATTAAACTAGTCAATCCGGGAGAGTCTCTAACCAAATCTGAAAAAGAATGAATCAAACCTTCCATTTCCCTTCTTTGATTTAGATCAAGATGCTTCAGATGCTCATCCAGCCCATCCAAACATTGCACATTCTTAGATAGAGCATCCGAAGGTACTTGATTAATTATTTCCTCAGATCCATCAGGAGGCACCTCTGCCACCAAAGAAACTGATTCATACCCGGTTTCCAAAGTATCAGATCTACTAGAGACATAAGGTTTCAGTCGGTTAATGTGAAAAATTCGACACTTTCGTTTGGTCCCGGGAGCTTCTATTTCATAATTAAGATCGGATAACTTCCTCAACACCTTCCAAGGCCCCTTATACCTGGGTTCAAGGAAGTTATCCGAATCAGTACCCAACACCAAAACTAATTTCCCAGGCTCAAACGACCGTGCTCGAGTTTTCTTGTCATAATTACTTTTCATAGCAGCCTGAGAGTTAGCTAAATTTTCGCTAGCAAACTTCCAGGCGCTAGAAAGTTTTTCTTTAAGGTTATCAACAAATTCACCCACGTTCGTCTCCTTTATTTGATCGGACTCCAAAATTTCATATAGAATTTCTAAAGGACCCCTTATTTTATGTCCAAAGACTAACTCAAAAGGAGCCACGCCCGTGGATGAATTTGGATGACTTCTAAGAGCAAAGAGAGCAAAAGGAAGACCCTTATCCCATTCCTCTCCATGCTCATAGCAAAATCTCCTTAAAATTGATTTAAGAGTTTGATGGAATCTTTCCACCACTCCCTGACTTTCTGGGTGGTAAGGAACACTAGTAGTGTGCAGAATGGCCAGACCTGCACACTTACTTCGAAATTCCTTACTAGTAAAATTAGTTCCACAATCAGTTTGTATCTTACGAGGGATTCCATACCTCGAAAAGAAAATTACCAATTGATCAAATACATCCTTAGACGTGATTTTCTTCATGGGAATGGCTTCGGGAAATCGCGATGCCCGATCCATCACAGTCAGTAAATATACAAAACCTGTTTTAGTTTTAGGCAGGGGACCTACTATATCAACTACTAGCTCACTAAATGGCTCGCCAATAGCTGGTATAGGATATAAAGGTGCTTTTACAATTGTCTGATTAGGTTTACCTACCACTTGGCACACTGGACATTCTTTCACATATTGTTTTACAGACGATTTCATTCCTGGCCACCAAAAACATTTAGCCAACCGACGGAACGTCTTCCAGACACCAAAATGACCAGAGAATGCATCATCATGAGATATATTTAATATTTGTCTCTGAAAGTGAGAAGGCACCACTATTTGCTCAATACGAGATATTTGGGGATCATTAGCAACCAGGGGACGACTCACCCTATATAACAGGCCCTTTTTTACCCAGAATCGAGGCTTTGTCAAGTCAGAAGTATCACCCAAATTAAAATTATACTCTCTTTTCTGGGCTTCAATAAAAGCTGTTCGATCCCAATCTGGAATTATATTATCACTACTTACTACATTACTTACTACTGACCCGGGTCTTCCTACATCTACATCTACCTCTAAACTACTCAAATTTAACTCTTTATCATTATTTAATAAGTCTGCAGCTCTTGCTGCAGCTCTAGTGGTAACCGCCACTGGACACTTATTGATTGACAATATTGGAAATAATTCCTGGCCATCACTATTAACCATATCATTTCCTAATATGCCATCAATACCAGCTATAGGAAGACTCTCAACAACGGCCAACTCGATCTTTCCATAATACCCAGGGAATGACAACATTACCTCTGCTCAAGGAGCCGAAACTATTGTGTTCGGGAAACCTCCCAGAACAATAAAGTTCCCTGAATACTTCACCAAACCCTTCAAACTGCTTTCCAGCACTAACGAACGAGCAGACCCTGTATCTCTCAAGAACTTAACATCAATAATGCCAGAATTATATATTACTTTACCAGGCCATATGTATTTATCATACTTCAGTCATTCCTGTGGATTATTATTTCCATCTCCAGGCGTACAATTACTACCAGTATCACTACTAATTATGGGTAATTTTACGTCAGGAGATGTACTTGGCATTAAAGCCACAGGATTATTTTTTTGAAGATAATTTGTTCTGGCTTGACATTGAGCTTGGAAATGACCGGGTTTCTTACACCAGAAACAAGTCTTCACATTATTGTTTCTCGTTCCAGAACTACCTCCATTGGAAAATACACGAGTACCAGGTTTACCCGTGAATCTTCCATTGTTACTAGCAGGGAAATTATTTTGAACCGCTGAATTCTTAGGCTTATTATTATCACCTCTTACTCCTTTATGAAAATTCGCTGACTCTACTACATTATTACTTTTATCTTTGCTGACGAAATTGCCTGAACCTGTTCTATGAGTCAAGACAAATTCGTCAGCCACTTGAGCTGCCTTACCTAAATTAGTGACCTTTACTTCTTCCAAATAAATTCTTAGTTCTTTGGAGCAAGATTTCTTAAACTCTTCCAAAAGCATTAGTTCTCTCAAGGAAGAAAAAGTGACAACTTGACGACTTTTCAACCAGTCGTCAAACTGTTCCTCCTTGAACCTGGCAAATTCTACATACGATAAGGAAGGATGTTTATTAAAATTTCTCAACTTTAATCTGTATGCCTCAGAGACCAAATCATACGCTTTTAAAATTAGTGCCTTTACCTTGTGATAATCCCTGGCTATCCCTTCCTCCAAGGCATTATATACCCTGATTGCCTTGCCTACCAATTTACACTGGATTAGCACCGTCCACATCTCTGGTGGCCAAGACAATCGTGTAGACACCCTCTCAAAGGCCTTGAAGAATTCTGGAACATTTCTTTCATCAAAAATGGGGACCAATTTTAATGCAGCCCCAATATTAAACCTTTCAGGCTGGCTACCTCGTGGGGTACTAAATTGGGTTGGAGCCCCCTGTAACCTAGCCATTTCCAA
>NC_090726.1:116050210-116055210 GCF_036898095.1 Palaemon carinicauda | reverse complement strand
AGGATAACCCAAAACTTTAAGCATAAGTATGATAGTAAACAGGGCTTGTTTGTCTGAAAGAAAAACATTAGATGCCACTTTTAAGATACCGAGGTATCAAAGTCATAAAAGCCTGTATTACAAATCAATGACATTAGCGTTAGAAACGCTCGGCACACATGTCTGCACTTATGCTAGGTTCACCTTCGGAAATGGAACAGTCTGGATGGGCAACACAGTGCCCTCACTTAGTTTGTAGTACAGTACGTAACTACACACTCACCCTGGAATTAATCGTCCCAATTAAGACCACTGTTCCTCGCAGAGTTAAACAGTAGGGTTAACACCGCGACCCACTGCTACCACAGATCTCTTTTAGTTCCTCTACTTGCTTCGCATAGTGGCGAAAGAACACTCTGGAAGACTTCCAGCCAGTGTATGAATGGAGATGTTCAAAATCCATGCAATTAAAGAAATTTAAGAATGAGGCAACTTTCCTCGGATCGTGACCTGCGGGTGTATTGTCAGGATCCGCTCTGCGAATAAAATATGTGATTTTTGCTCTGAGTTGATTCAGAGATAAATTTGAGCCTGATGTTTCTCCCCTGAATAGTTGACCACCCTTGAAGTCTGAAGTTCTATGAAGATAGACCTTTAGGCATTCTACTGGACATAGAGATGCATCTTCTTTCAGAGGGCAGATTCTCCAGGGACCCCACCTGTTGGTGGGTAACTCATTCTTGGAGAGAAACGTAGGATCCGGAAACAGGTTCAGTTCTTCCCCATCCAGGAACTGAACACGACCTGCCTCTCTCGAGAGGCTACAATTTCACTAACCCTGGCCCCGGACGCGAGTGCAAATTAGGAAAATAACTTTTTGTGTCAAATCCTTTAACGCACATTCTTCATTGCTCAACAGAGAAGCGAAATGAAGAACTTGTCTAAAGACCATGAAATGGGCTTTGGAGGTGCTGAAGGTCTGAGCCTAGCACAGGCTTTCGGGACTTTATTAAAGATCTCGTTACCTAGGTCGACCTGGAAGGCATATAGAATGGGTCTTGTCAAAGCAGACTTACACGCTGAAATCGTGTTCGCTGCCAACCCTTGACCATGGAGGTGGGGAAAAAAGATAACCAGAAGTCTGTCAAGATCTCCTGCGGAATCTTCGCCTTGACAAAAGGCCACCCATTTTCTCCAAGATGACTCATATTGCCTTCTAGTAGATTTGCATTTATATTCCTCAATGAAGTCTATACTGGCTTTCGAAATCCCGAAACGCTTTCTCACCGCTAGGGAGAGAAAATCATGAACTGCAGGGTCCGGGTTTTCTGTAATGAAGCGCAGACAGTTGACTTCTGGACTCGCTGGGTCAGAACTGGATCTGGTAGTGGTACAAACTTCAGCTACAGTTCCAATGCCAGGAGGAACCACACGCTGTTCGGCCACTTGTGGGCCACTATTGCCGCTACCCTTTGAAGGATCTCAGTTTGTTGAGGACCCTCAACAGAAGGTTGTGAGGAGGGAACAGATAAATCTTGGACCATCTGTTCCAGTCGAGGGACATCGCGTCCACTGCTTCCGCTAAGGGGTCCTCGTACGGGGCACGTACAGGGGCAACTTCTTGTTGTCTTTCGTCGCAAAGAGGTCTATCTGCAGTTCTGGGACTGATTCAGAATGAAGGAGAATGATCCTGCGTCTAAGGACCATTCCGACTCTATCGGTGTGAACCTGGATAGAGCGTCCGCTGTCACATTGCGGACTCCTTGAAGGTGAACTGCCGACAGGTACCACTTCTTCTTTTCCGCCAATCGGAAGACGGCCAACATCACCTGGTTGAGAGGTGGTGACCTCGATCCTTGTCAATTCAAGTATCTTACAACTACCTCGCTGTCTATTACCACTTTATGTGGAACGAATGACGCGGGGAGACTTTCTTTAAGGTAAGGAGCACTGCCCTAGCTTCTAGAAAGTTTTATGAGAAAGGTCTTGAATAGCCTGGACCAAGTCCCCTGGACTTTTTTCCGATGAGAGTGACCTCCCCATCCCTCCTTTGAGGCGTCTGAGTGAATCGTCACCGACGGGGGAGGTGGCTGAAGAAGAACCTGACTTCTTTAGATGTCTGGCTTGGGACCAAGGCCTGAGAAGAGTACTTAGCCGAAGCGGCTGGTCTTCTCAGATCTCTTCACGCGTTTGATGCATAACTTCTCCAAACTCCGATTGCATCCTTTAGCTGTGCTCTTAGCACTGGGTCTGTCACCGAAGCAAACTGAAGAGAGCGCAGTACTCTCTCCTGCTCGTGTCTTGATATCCTTTCGGAATCTTGAAGTCTCTTGACAGAACCCGCTATCTCCTTCCTTTTCTTCGCTGGGGTGGAGAAACGGTGTGTGACAAAAGGTCCCAGTGGATCTTAGCCACTGGAACTTTTGAGATGGAGAAAGTCGAGACTTTTTCTGTTGATCTTGAAGCCTAGGTACTCTAGGAACTGGATCACTGACTGGAAGCTTGCAAGCATTCTGTCTCGGATGCTGCCCACACCAACCAGTCGTCCAGGTAGGCTACTACCTGAATTCCCTTTAGGCGAAATTGTTTGAGAGCTACGCTCGCAAGCTTCGTAAAAATCCTTGGGGCTATGTTTAGCCCGAATGGCATGGCTCCGAAGGCGTATAGTCTTCGCTGTAGCCTGAAACTTAGGTAGGGGGAGAGTCGATGGCTAATTGGAATGTGCCAGTAGGCATCTGACAAGTCTATAGAGACGGAATATGCCCTCTTGGGCAGTAAGGTCCTTATGTGTTGCAGTGTTAGCATTTTGAATTTGCAATTCACTATGAACTTGTTAAGTGGCAACAAGTCCAGAATGACTCTGAGCTTTTCCGAGTCTTTCTTGGGAACACAAAACAGCCTCCCTTAGAAATTGATGGGCTTCACCCTTTTTCTCCAACCGTTCTTGAACGTACTCCTCCATAACGGGGGTGGAGTGTTGGAAAAACCGAAGGTACGGGGGTGGAGTGCTGTACCAGCTCCCGCCCAATCCATTCTTGAGTAGGCTGTGGGCCCAGGGATCGAAGGTCCACCGATCCCGAAATTTCAGAAGTCTCCCTCCTACCGGTATCACCTCACTTGGACTGCCGTCCTGAGGTCTTGCCTTCCTGACCACGACCACCCCTGAATCCCCTTCCCCTTGAGGGGCGTCTAGACGAGCCTCTGGCTGCTCCTCTAGGCTTTGCTCGGAAGGAAGTAGACTGCCCTTCGAACGCTGGGGTGAAAGCCGTGGACTGTGTCGACACGGCCTGGGGTACCCACTGAAAGGTGGTCGGGGTTTGTGCCACGATCTGGGGCACTGGGGGCAATGGCAATTGCAGTTGCTGTTGCTGTCTAAGAGGCTTGCCTGGCCGAGACGGTAGCCTAGTCCTCATAGTCTTCCTCTTTGGTTGAGGACCCTCATCCGGGGAAGACTTTCTTTTGATAGCCAGGTCCCACTTCTGGAGAAGGTTTCTATTCTCCAAGGTGGCTTTATCAAAAACTTCTTTGACCAAGTCGGTAGGGAAAAAGGTCTTTTCCCCAAATGTTGGAGGAGATTAGTTTCTTTAGCTCGTGCCTCACTGTAGCCGAGGTAAACACGAACTCCCTACAAGCTCTCCTTGCCTTGACGAAGCCATAAAGGTCCTTCGTCACTGTGGCCAGATGAGGCTTGGCCACTACCATGAACATTTCATGGACCTTGGGGTCACTTGCCATCGTCTCGAGAGTAGTCTGAAGAGACATTGAGGCAGTCAGTCTTTCTTTTGTATCGAACTCACTTCGCAAAAGAAAGTCAGACAGCTTAGGGAGGTCCTTGCCGAACTGACGTCCGGCAATATCAGCCTCCAACTTTCCCACTTAGAACGTAAGATGGACGTCCTTCCAATCTTTGTGGTCCATAGGCAGGGCCAGCGACAAGGGTTTACACTCCTCTAGGGAGGGGCAAGACTTGCCGGCCTCGATTGCTTTTAGTACAGCCAGAAACCCTTTCTGTAAAAGGGGGAAGGCTCTAGTAGGCGAGGACACAAAGGAAGGGAGCTTCCTATTCAATGCAGCTACCTTTGAGTTAGAGAAGCCCCTCTCTTTCATCGAAGATGAAAGTAGAGCTTGAGCCTTAGCATGGTCATCACTATGACCTCCTTCGGCTCTGCCTCCTCCTTTGAAGCTGGTTCCTTCCTCAGCCGGACATAACAGTCCGGATATGGTGCCTTGCTGGGCCAGAATTCCACCCTCCAGGGGAACTGAGCCCAGCATATCCGAGATGACGATCTTTCCAGTCGTCATCGACATGTGCTCAGCATACCTCCATGGGTTAGCATCCGAGCACAAAGGAAGGTCTTTCACATTGAGCTTTTCTGGGGCCCATGTGATTCTGCAAGGCACTGCATTCGCAGTTCCATTGCAGCCGCCTTCTCCTGATTCTCCTTCTGCATTTGTTGGATCATTCCAACAATAGAAGAGAGGGCCTGTCCCAGCTCTACTGGGAGACCGGCCGATGTAGAGGGACTTGAACTTCATCCTGGGCTTCTGCAAGGAGGTCTTCCTCCTGACACCCGTCCACATCAGATATCCTGTCATTTAGCTGGATGTCTTGCATCGCGACCGCGACTTCAGCATCCACCTGGATCTGAACTTAGGGGATCTCCTCTTGAGGCTGGGGAATCACTGCATCAGCTGATGCCTTAGGGAAAAGATACGCCCTCATCTTCTCACTTGGAAGATAAGGGCCAGAAGTGTTCTTTTGGAAGCCCCTTACCCAGGTACGAAGCTTCTTCCTAGCTATTTAAATGTCTCATTAATCAGGTTAGTGCACACAGTACATACCTGAGGGTCCCAATACCGGAGATCATCCTTGGAGACAGCGTATGCTGCGTGTCTCCTACAAAACTCATGTCCGCAGAGGTTCTTGCTGCTGACATTGCAGAAAGCACTTCCCCACTTCGGAGTGTCCTTCTGTAAAGAGAAGAAATTTCCATGAGTATCAAGTGAACTATGTATCACTG
>NC_090726.1:116022543-116035043 GCF_036898095.1 Palaemon carinicauda | reverse complement strand
TCTTTTTAAATGTTTTTTAAAATGTTTTTTAAAAATGCAAATGTTCTATAGTCTCTTCAATAACACTTTCAAACGGCTTTAAACTGAATTAAATAAGGAGTTCTGTCTGGACATGGCAAAACGTTCTGTTTGAGCTGCAAACTATTGTTCCTTAACCTACGCCAAACAAAGATGTTAACGGCGATAAATATCATCACCGTCACAACTATTCCTGCTAGTAGTATGGGGTGAAGAAATTCTTTATAAGTCGGTGACGGGTGGTCTATCTCGGTCAATTTCATCAACCGCTTGGCTACCTATTTGTTGTATGGGAGAGGTAATGATGGAACCGTTGTTGACCACGTGAAGTTCGCGAAGTAGGCTCGTTCTCTGATGATGGTTTTTATACCTTTCACCATGGAATTAGGGGATGTCCCGATACAACCATCTGCTGCAACGAAGATTTGGGAATAGGACTTGGATCCGTCCGGGCATGATACATTGAAGCCGGCCTTGTCGTATCGTATCCACGAGCCATTGTTCAGTCTGCAATTGAACTCATTATTGTCAAAGGGATAAAGCTTATCCAGACAATTTTCACTTGTATGGGAGAGAGCACCGTCTAGCACTATACCTAACTCGCATGAATCCATTAAGTTTTTATGGAATTCAGATGAGTCAGCTGTACATATTTTTCTATCCATTGCGTCTGAACAGTGAGTTAATTGATTTAAGTCTTTAATGACTGTATATGTTTCCTTGTCTGGGGAAATCAATACGTGTCCTGTCAAAATGGATATTACTGGATTTGAGTGATTCGTCATGAAAGTCGGAAATGGTGATATCCTGTAAGATTGCCAGGCATCAGAAGAATCAAAGGGAATTGTAATCATAATCCTGTTAATTTCAACGCTTACTGTAATTAGTCTGTAATAAAATTCTAACCTATGTGCGACTAACAAAGGAATATAGCCTAGTTTCTCACGTCCGTTCTCCACAATTTTATTGGCAACAAATGGGGTGACAGTACACCTTTAGTCGCTAACGTGATAGCTTCCACATAATCTTTTGATTTCTCAATGAAATGTGCAATTCTGTTATGTATGTGATCTATTTTTGAATCATAATACGTTTACGTTGCCAACAAATCCTGTACTTCCATAATCTGATTGATACTACTTGAATGTTCATTTACTAAACTCATAATTTGATTGATTGAAGCTAACTGATTCCTTAGTTCTGACATAATCAATTCATCTTCATGAGTCAAGAACTCAATTCTCTTATTTTGATTACTAATCTTAAGATGATTGGAAATTCCTGAACCTAAACTTGCAATAGACCCAAAGATGTTTAGTGCAGTAAAAATAAACGGGTTACGTCTCTCAATATTTTCGTGTCCTGCAGTCCAAATCAAAAGGTCACGAGCCAAAGATTCTGTCTCGTAAGTCTTATTTTGCAAGTCATCAGATAGCATCTCTGCAACTTTTAGTGTCGATGCAAGCGAACTCTCTGTATTCAAAGGAAAATGTCTTCTATGCAATTCATATAATGAGACAGAAAACCTTGAAATAACGCTTTTTAAGCTAGTGACGTCATTCTCTGGGAGAAAAATTGCTTGCATTCGCACTTCCACAACTACGTTACTTGATGTAATAAAAACGTCTTCTTGTCTTTCAACTATAGTGCCATATTTAAAATCTATACTTTTAGTTTTAGAGCTTATCCCACACGAGAAAAATGTCTGAGCGAACAATATCACTCCCAACAACAAAAAATTCATCTTGGAAACATGTAACGAGAAAAATATATGTAATTACTCCTGTATTAAGAAGAAAACTTTTAACATATAAATAAAAATCTTCCCCTCACTTCTTTCCCTCTTATTTTAATTTCTTATGTAAGCCAATGGTACGATTCTCTCATCAGTGGGTTGGGATACGTTTTGAACTCTAAATTTATTGGCCGTTAATGTTTCCAAAATGTTAAATGGGCCCTCAAACTTAGGTGTTAGTTTATAATTGAGTCCTTTACGTACATTTACCTGTATGTATACATCATCACCCACGGTATATGTTTTAGTTGGCTTCGCTATTTTATCATGATTCCTTTTCATTATGATTTGTGATTCTTCTAAATTCTTTCGAAGGATATCAAAACGACTTTTGCTTGCATTTATACATTCTTTTAAAGGATTTGATAGATTAGTTGTAAGCGTTAATACATGGAAAGGCGTTCTAACTGGGGTACCATACGATGCTTCGTGCGGTGACATTTTAATTGATATATGATATGAATGATTCAGAGTACTCAGTACCGCATGTATTGCAATATCCCAGTTGGGGTCTGATCCCCCTAGTGTTACTCTTAATATATTCAAAACCTTCCTATTTGCTCTTTCCACTAGCCCATTCGACTCTGGGTGATATATCATGGTATTTATTTTCTTTATGCTAAGGAATTCACACAATGAGGTAAGAAAGTGATTATTAAATTCTCCACCCGAGTCTGAGATTATCATGTGTGGAATTCCATGTTTAAAAATGTAACACTCGTAAAACTTCCTGGCGCATTCAATCGCTGTTTTAGTTTTAAGCGCTATTAGTTCTGTATATCGAGTTAAAGCATCTACAATTACTAAGAGGTGCTTATTTCCTCTGTCTGACTCGTAAAATCCTGTTAACAAATCTAAATGTATTGTTTCAAAGGGTTGATTGGGCACGGGATAAGCCCCTAGGCTGACAGGTGTTTTCGTATGCCCTTTGTTTTCCTGACATGTGCGACAATTAGCTATGTGTTTTTTTATATCTGTAAGCATCGTATGCCAATAAAACAATGATTTGGCTTTCTGTGACATTAATGAGAACCCCGGGTGTCCATGCAATGGATTTGCATGCAACCAATTCAGGACAGTGGAAATAAGTGAGATTGGTACCACTACCTGGTCGTTAGTTACATGTGGTGTATTGCGGGTTTTCCTTGTCACGGTCCTACACAGAATATTGTCTTTGATTATATAATTCTGCTGCTTATACTTTATATATTCCTTTTCCTTATGATTGCCTTTCAAAGCATTTATAATTGTTTCTAATTTCTGATCTTTTCTTTGCTCAGTCTGTAATAATTCAGCACTCCAGCCCAAATCTTCTTGTTCAGATATCGTTTTAACAATAGGCATGGATGTTGATATATCTATTAATTCAGCTAAAGGCTCCGTACAAGATGACACGGGGTTGCGTGGTAATGCATCAGCAATAATATTTGCTTTCCACGGTAAATACCCGATTCTCGCGCCAAAGTTTTGAATGATCAAATGCCACCGACTTCGTTTGGGGCTGTGGTTGAAGCCTTTTGTGACGGCCGAGAGAGGGTTGTGAACTCAAAGACAGGATGCAATCAACTGAGTTGTTTATTAAGGAACACTCTCCTTTATATACAAAACTTCAAGGCAACAGGACATAAACTGTTCGAGAGACAGTCAATGTTACAGAGCAAAACCGGAGACATGATCATTCAGGTTCTTTTTAGTGCGAGGGAAGAGCGCAGATACAAGTATAATATATAAAAAATAATTATGTACAATTGTGTGACACACGGTTGGTACATGGCTCCCCCCCCTAAAAATGACATACTGTACATGTTAAATAGGGCGCCCTGATCTAGAGAGGCGAACTGTAGGCGGGTCATCTGGCAGAAGATAAGCAGGTTTTAGACGATCAATGGAGACCCAGTCTTCGTTGCCCCGAATGTTTAGTAGGAATGCTTTCGGATTTGGTCGGATCACAAGGAAAGGGCCCGTGTAAGGGGGCGTTAGTGGTGGCTTGCTAGTGTCGTTGCGCAGGAAGACGTGCGTTGCAGAGTGCAAGTCCGTTGGTATGTGATGCTTCGCTGGGGGCTTGTAAGTCTGGCGGCACGGAGTAAATTTTCCCACGACGTGACGTATGCGCTGGAGATCGTCGGAGGAGGTTGTAGAAGGAAAAAATTCGGCAGGGACGACCAACGGGTCGCCATACACCATTTCAGCTGCCGAGACGTCGAGGGCGTCTTTAGGAGTGGTCCTTAGTCCCAGGAGGACCCAGGGAAGCTGAGTAAACCAGTTGCAATCCTTGCAGCGGGACATCAAAGAAGCTTTGAGGGTGCGATGAAAACGTTCAACCATTCCATTGGCAGCGGGGTTGTAGGCCGTTGTCTGATGTAGGGTGATGCCCAGGAGATTCGCTAATGACGTCCATGATTGAGAGGTGAAAGTGGTTCCCCTGTCAGAAGTAATATGCTCAGGGATACCGAATCTTGAAATCCATCCAGAGAGTAAGGCAGATGTACATGAGGCGGACGTTGCAGTTTCCATGGGAATGGCTTCAGGCCAACGAGTGGAGCGGCGATGACGGTAAACAGGTAACGATGTCCTTGTGATGTGGGTAGGGGGCCTACAACGTCGACGTGAATGTGTGCGAAACGACGCTGAGGTTGAGGAAAGGTGCCCACTCCTGAATCCGTGTGTCGATGTACTTTGGAAGTTTGGCAAGAAGTACAGGCGTGGACCCAATCCTTAGCATCCTTAGAAATGCCGTGCCAAATGAACTTTGCCTTCAGCAGCTGTGCAGTAGAACGGCACGAGGGATGTGAAAGGCCGTGAATGAAATCAAACACCTGTCGGCGCATGGGAGCAGGAATCCAAGGACGCAGTCTACCAGTACTGACGTCACAGAGGAGGGTGATGTTGGAGTCTTCGAGGGGAAAGTCTTCCCAACGGAGGGATGTGCAGGATGTCCTACAAGCTTGATACTCTGGATCCTGTCGTTGGGCTTCAGCCAGGGCGTTGTAATCCAATCCCAGTTGAACGGCAGCCAACGTGTTTCTTGACAGGGCATCAGCAACGGGATTCATTTTCCCAGGGACGTATTGGAGGGTGCAATTGTATTCAGCCACGGCGGAGAGATGTCGGCGTTGACGGGCGGACCAGGGGTCAGACTGTCGAGTGAAGGCGTGCACCAGAGGCATGTGGTCTGTGTGAATGACGAAGGGCGTACCTTCTAAGAAATGGCGAAAGTGACGGACAGCTAAGTGCACCGCCAGCAATTCTCGATCGAAGGTAGAATAACCCGATTCTGCCTTGGACAGTTTTCTGCTGAAGAAGGCCAATGGGCGGGGCGAGCCTTTGACCACCTGCTCGAGTACTGCACCAATAGCGACGTCGCTGGCATCGGTGGAGAGAAGGAGAGGGGCGTGTGGGATAGGAAAAGTGAGAGCCGCAGCAGTTGATAGGGCCTTCTTTGCATTGCAGAGGGCTGCTTCATGAAGGGGACCCCACTGCAGGTCCTTTGGCTTGCCCTTGAGGGAGGCGTAGAGGGGAGCAAGAGTGGCGGCAATGGCTGGCAGAAAACGGTGATAATAGTTGATCATGCCCAAGAATTCCTGCAGAGCTTTGACGGTCGAGGGCGCGGGGAAGTTCTGAACGGCTGCTACCTTCTCAGGGAGGGGATGGACTCCTTCAGGAGTGTTACGGTGCCCTAAGAACAACACTTCGTTGGCGCCAAAGGTAGACAGTTGTTGTAGTGGACTACAAGGCCGTTTTGTTGCAGGCGGTCGAGCACGATGCGCAGGTGACGGAGGTGTTCCTCTTTTGAGGAGGAGAACACAAGTATGTCGTCCACATAACATACACAGAAAGGGAGGTCCCCTAAGATGCCATCCATGAGACGTTGAAACGTTGCCCCAGCATTACGAAGGCCAAAACAGGAGTAATTGAAGGTGTATGTACCAAACGGAGTGGTGATGGCAGTCTTGGGGATGTCTTCTGGGTTCATAGGCACCTGATAATACCCCTTCAGGAGGTCGAGCGTAGAGAAAACCTTCGCTTTGTGCAGGTAGGAGGTCACGTTGGCAATGTTTGGGAGGGGGTAGTGATCCAGTTCTGTTTGCATGTTCAGGCGCCTTTAATCCCCGCACGGACGAAGGGAGCCGTCTTTCTTCAGAACGATGTGTAAGGGTGACGACCATGGGCTGGAGGCCTTTTGGCAAAGGCCCATTTCCTCCATTTCGGCGAACGTCTGTTTGGCGGCTGCCAATCGTTCCGGTGCCAGACGTCTGAATTTTGCGAAGACTAGGGGTCCCGTCGTCTTGATATGGTGATAAATACCGTGCTTGGCAGGAACTGTGGGCGTTTGTCGAAGTTCTGGACGGAAAACTTCCGGGTACGACGTGAGGAAGTGGGCGTAGGCATCCGTGGGTGCGCTGATGTGGAGAGCGAGGTTAGAGGGGGCGGGTTGAAGAGGTGTCGACAAGTACGAGTCTGCGTTGACCAATCGTCGGTGGGTAACATCGACCAGAAGATGGAAATGAGAGAGGAAATCCGCACCGAGGATTGGCATTGTGACATCAGCAACGAGAAACTTCCAATTGAATTTACCGTTTCCGAAAGATAATGTGAGGTTCTCGTAACCGTAGGTGGGTATCGCAGATCCGTTGGCAGCTACCAAGCGGACGTCGGCAGATGTAGACAGACTACGTCGTGCCTTGAAGAGTTTCCTTGGCAAAAGAGAACGACAAGCACCCGTGTCTACCAAAAATCGCACGCCCGTTCCTGCATCCTGTAAAAAGAAAAGATTATAAACATGGGAGGCCACCGCCACAAGCGATAGCCTACTTACACATTTTTTGGCCACTGACAATCCTTGGCACATTTCTTCGCGGTTGCCCCGAATCTGTAATGGTAGTAGCAAAACTGCGGCGGATGGGAGGTAGTAAGTGGCTGTAGAAGTCGTTCGTTGGGGCGCGAGCGATTGGTGGGTGGTGGGCGGCTTTGTCGCCGCTTCGGCACGTCACGGGGTACGCGTGTATGTCCTACGGCATTCATGTCAGCTTCGGTTAACGTTGAATAGGCATCCTCGTCGTCAGGGGTGGAGGCGTTGATGGAGGTCTTGAAGTGGCTGTCCATAAGGGCCTCGGCTTTGGTCATCAAGTCCTTTATGGGTAAACTATCAACATCGGGTATGGCAGCGCGTACAGGTTCGGGTAAACGGCGTATCCAAAGGGCACGAAGTAGGTTCACCTCACGAGGAGAGCCGTCTGCGGCAGGTTGAAGGCGAGCGATACTGGTCATTTCCCTGAGGGCAAGCGAAGCCCTTTGGTCTCCCAACGGTTGTTGCGAGAGCTGAAAAAGCTTTGCTATACGGGCGGCTGGCGACGGCGAGTACTGCTGCAGAAGGTATGTGTTGAGGGCGTCATACGCTATTGGGGTGTCTCTTTGTTCACAAAGCCAGTCGGATATTTCTGGGAAGGTGTCCTTGGGTATCGCCGCGAGAACATAATCCGCTTTGGTGGTTGAGCAGGTCACGCCCCTGATACGAAACTGGACTTCTGCGCGCTGAAACCAAGCAAACGCCTCTCCGCTGGCAAACGATGAAAGTTTGAATGGAGCGACCGCAGCACCAACTGCCGCAGAGTCCGTCATAGTACCAACGATGAAGGGGCGAGGGGTGGGGGTGGAAGGCGGTGGGAGCGAGTCGACTTCCGGGGTCACCAATGTGACGGCCGAGAGAGGGTTGTGAAATCAAAGGCAGGATGCAATCAACTGAATTGTTTATTAAGGAACACTCTCCTTTATATACAAAACCTCAAGGCAACAGGACATAACATGTTCGAGAGACAGACAATGTTACAGAGCAAAACCAGAGACATGATCATTCAGGTTCTTTTTAGTGCGAGGGAAGAGCGCAGATACAAGTATAATATATACAAAATAATTATGTACAATTGTGTGACACACGGTTGGTACACTTTAAAGAATTCGGTTAGTGGTTTATGATCAGTAAGAACCTTAACGGGATAACCGTATATTATGAACTTAAAATGCACTATTGAATTAACAATAGCTAGGCATTTCCTGTCTATTACTGCATACTTACTTTTGGAAGTTCTCAGTTTTCGAGAATAAAAAGCTATCGGGAAAAACTGTTTTTCATATTGCTGAAGCAATACCCCACCTACTCCTAAGTCTGAGGCGTCTGTTGCAATGAAGAATTCCTTACCAAAGTCAGGAAATTTTAAGATAGGAGAACTACACAGTTCATCTTTCAAGGTATTAAACGCCTGTTGATGCTGCTCAGACCATATGAAATCTACGCCCTTCTTCGTAAGATCAGTTAAGAGAGCGGCTATTATTGAATAATTGCGTATAAAACGCCTGTAATATCCACTACAACCCAGAAATTGCTGTATTCCCTTGACATTAGTAGGTATGGGAAAGTTACTCATAGCTGACACCTTATCATGGACTACTTTAAGACCTTGGCTTAACACCATAAAACCCAAATATATCAATTCTGTCTTGAAAAATTCACACTTACTAATCTTTACCCTTAAGTTATGTTGTCTTAGTCTTTGTAGTACTAGTTCTAATTTATGTAGATGTTCTTCTAAGGTGTTGGAAAAGATTACAAGGTCGTCCATATAGGCATGCAATATATCCCCTAGCAATTCTCCAAACACTATGTTAATCATTCTTGTAAATGTTATGGGAGCACAACGTAAACCAAAAGGCATCCGTAAAAATTCATAATGTCCCCTGGCTGTGCTGAAGGCTGTGTATGGGATACTATCTTCTTCTAATGATATCTGGTGAAAGCCTTTAAGTAAGTCCAAACTGGTAAAATATTTATTCTGACCTAACAAAGACAAAATATCGTCAGTACATGGCACTGGTAATCGATCAGGGATCGTCTCATCGTTTAGATGACGGAAGTCTACGCAGATACGCCATGTTCGATCTTTTTTCGGTACAACTATTAATTGAAAATTATAAGGGCTGTTCGATTTCCTAATGACTCCTTCTTCTAGCATTTTACCTACTTCATCATTCATTTCATTCTGGAATTTCATAGGGAGTCTGTACGAGGGTACATAGATAATTTTCTGCTTGTCCTTTAACCTTATTTGATGCTCGATCACATCTGTTTTTCCTAAGGATCCATCCGTAGTGGAAAAAACATCATGATATTTAGTTAAAAGTCCAAAAATGTTCTGCTGAATTTCTTCGTCTTGAATGTCTTTATTGATTTTATTTTTAATAGATTGCAAAAGGGATTCATCTGCAACTGATTGAGCGTGATTGATTTCAGCAACGGTAAGAATACGATGTTTATAAACTTCTGCATCCAAGATATGTTGATTTTTGTGAATTAGTAAAGTGGTATTTAAATGATTACAGACTTCAATATTACATTGTTGATGTGAGCCTACTGTATAAATAGCTTGTGTGACAGACAATCCGTTAGTTTTCAAAGTGTCGGAAAGGATTAATATTTCAGATCCCGGTAATGTTTTCTTTACTTGCACTATTAAATTCGAAAGTACGTTTGGCTCGATAGATTGCGTGCAAGATGATATTACGGGTGAACGAGAATTATGCTGGGTCGCTTATATTATTTCTTTATTAGTGAGACAAGTTATTGGTTCTTCAACGTACGCTACGATTACATTTGTCGTCTCCTTTTTATCCAAAACTGATTTTAAGGTATTAGAAGACTTATAGCATTTTCCTTTGATATACATGCCGTGCTTGGCAGGGGCTGAGATAATGTTTTGATTGCCCATAGATGGGTATCCTATAATTACAGCTGGATACATATCAATGTTTTGTACAACAACAAATGTATCGGCAAACGTGCGCTTACCGACCTTGAACTGAACATGAGTTACGCCTATTACATTTAATTCATTATTTCATATACCCGAGAGTCTCACTCCGGATTTTTCTATCGGAAAGTTCGAAAACAACAAATGATGTGTCCTCAAATCCATGATATTACGTGGACTACCAGAGTCAAAAAATAACTTAAAGGATTTGTGTTCTAAATTTACAGCATATAATGTTGGTCGTAACTCATTTTGGCTTATTATTGTATGAATGCGTTGCAAATCTACGGGAGCATGCACTGATTTACTTAATTCGGTCGTGTGTTTCATAGGAAAATCTATTGCCTCACAATGATCTGATAATACAATAAATTGATTATTCAATACTACTGATGTTGACATGAATGACCTTGACCCAACATCACTCTCTTCCCCACTGGAGTTAATTATGTGGTATTTGCTTTGCTCTGCACATTCTGAAAATTAGTCTGACCTTGCGAGGTCTGGTTTGACGACCCAGACTCAGCGTTATTCAAAGAACTTTATTAGTGTGCTACTGTTGTTAACACACCTTGAGTATGTTAGTTGGGATGTTACATCTTCAAGTAAAGTCAATCAAGTTAACTTTAAAATGGTTTATTCTTTAAAAATAAGAACATTTTGTTTGTTTGGGATTCTGAACTACATTGACGTTTGGCTGTTTCTTCTTATTAAAATGAGGATTTTTCTTTTTATTTCCATATGGAACTGACTGTGGAATTGACTGTGTATTTCTAGGATTCTGTTGTGTCTTACGCGAGTAGCACTGACTATATGAATGAGTCGAACTATTGTGTATGGAACAGAATTTCGTTCTGCAGTCCGCGATCAAGTGACCTTGACGTTTGCAATTATAACACGTCATTCCCGCAACTTGACTATTATTAACTACATTTACTTGTTGTGGCTTTGTTTCATTTTTGCAAAAACTTGAGTTAACACGGGATCAAGGTCAGGACACTTAGACATGTGTTTCCTTATCTGTTTATATACATCCAATTCCGTACTTGCAGGCGTTAACATTTTATCAAAACACCGCACTAAAGCCTCAGGCAACATAATTGTCATGCAAGTTAAATACATTAATCGTAAAAAACTTTCACGGAGATGTTATCGCCAGTAACTCAAGTGGAATTACCTAAAATATCTTGATATTCATTAAGCCTATCAGCTATGAGAGCTGCTCTCTCAATAACATTAAGCCGAGTCATAGTGGCTTGATTAAGTGTATTTCTTAACGTTAATACTACATCCAAGGCTTCTTCACCCCCATAGACCGCGCGTAACCTAACTTTGAAATCATCCTAGGTAACTGCTTCTTGAAATGAAACACCTCTTAAATATGCACTCGCATCTCCCTTGGAAAAATCTATAAAACCTTTAGCTTCTTGTAATTGTACAAAAGGGTCTACGATTTGTTTGGCATTTACTGTAAATGGGCATCGACGGATGAAATCCATGACTCCACATTTTGAGGCAAGAACCCATTAACCCGACCCTGAAAAGGAAGGATTGCTGACTTAGCATTTACAAGTGTCACAATCGGGAGAGGGTTACTCGGTCCAGGGGCTGGGCTCACTGGGGGCGTCATGTTTACGGTATTTGTTTTCCTGTCTCTTCGACCCCTTGCAATTCTATCAAAATATCTATATGAATACAGACGTCCACTGCATAAACGCATAAGCACTCAATGATAAAGATTATAACAAAATTCCCCTAAACAATGATACTAATACAAAGATATTTCCCGAGAGTTTCTGAAAGAAAATGGAACACAAATATATTTCCCGTGAATTTCTGAAAGAAAACGAAACACAAAGATATTTCCCGAGAATTTCTGAAAGAAAACGGAATTAGCACAAAGAGAGAAAAAAAATCTAGATGAGAATTCGGAGTTGAAAATAGTTTCCTTTAATGAAAGGAAAATAGAAGATTAGCAAACCACTCACCCCAGTAATAATGGACTAACGACTCGTGATAACTACAGCTCACTGCTCAATACTGAAATGAATAAGAAATGTACTTAGCTTTATATGGTTTTGTGTGATGTCGTCATATCCTCTCTCTCTCTTGATGTTTGGGTGAATGTTTTCGGTCCGATTTCCTCTCTCTCTCTTGATGTTTGGGTGAATGTTTTCGGTCCGATTTCCGTTGAATGTAGTGCTTCCTGGATATGTTATGTAAGCGTTGAACGTCAGTCCTTGGTTTTCTTAGGATGTTGATTTAAGATCCAGTTCATCAGTTTGTATGTATAAAGCCTGCCTGACACTTGCATGCATTTTTGCCACGCACTGGCACGCATTGATGCGTGCCAGTACGTGCCACTTTGTGGCACGCACTGGTGTTTTTCCCGCACTGTTCATGACCAGTTCACTCCAGTTCGCGCATCGTTCACGCGACGTTCACGCGATGGCACGAATTGGCACTCATAGTTCACAAGAAGTTCACGACACGTTCACGCGAGTTCACTCATCATTCCGCATCGTTTCCGCATCGTTCACGCCAGTTCACGCCAGTTCACGAATTGGCCACTCCATATAAAAACGGGGCTTCTCCAACCCGAGGACATTCTTGGATTGGCTTCGGAAGAGACAACAATGCTTTCTGTCAGAGACACCATTGCATTGAGGAGAAGAAAAGTATCTTTTTCGTTTGTATTTTTTGTTGCCCTTTATTTTTGTTTCAATAAGAAAGCATTTGATTTACATATAAATAGCAGACATAAAATATGTACAAGTATTAAGAAAGCATTTTATTTTAACATTAAAAGCAGCAAACATGAAAAGTTTTTAGGCTGTTGATTTTAAGGTAATAGAGAAAAAAGTGTGTTGAAATAAGAAATCATT
>NC_090726.1:116010043-116015043 GCF_036898095.1 Palaemon carinicauda | reverse complement strand
TCTGTATAGCATATACAGTAAGAAGAAAACTATAGTAAAAGTTTAGGTACAGCACTGTATCTTCTAACACTATTGTGTTTTCTTGCACAGCCCTTTGCTGTTGCCCTCAGACAGGAAGCAGAGTTCTTCCCCGTCTATTATCCAGGATTTTAAAATCATTGCCTAGGTGTGAGCTCCACCTGTTTCCTCTGGAAACCTTGCATTGGTTACTCTAGTAGAGATAAACCATTTTGATTTTATTATCTGGAAGGCTGCAACAATGGGTTGTGAGGGAAACACAAGTGTGTGTCTTTAATTTCTGAATTGTTATGCTATACTATGCATATCCAGTGATACATAGTTCACTTGATACTCATGGAAATTTCTTCTCTTTACAGAAGGACACTCCGAAGTGGGGAAGTGCTTTCTGCAATGTCAGCAGCAAGAACCTCTGCGGACATGAGTTTTGTAGGAGACACGCAGCATACGCTGTCTCCAAGGATGATCTCCGGTATTGGGACCCTCAGGTATGTACTGTGTGCACTAACCTGATTAATGAGACATTTAAATAGCTAGGAAGAAGCTTCGTACCTGGGTAAGGGGCTTCCAAAAGAACACTTCTGGCCCTTATCTTCCAAGTGAGAAGATGAGGGCGTATCTTTTCCCTAAGGCATCAGCTGATGCAGTGATTCCCCAGCCTCAAGAGGAGATCCCCTAAGTTCAGATCCAGGTGGATGCTGAAGTCGCGGTCGCGATGCAAGACATCCAGCTAAATGACAGGATATCTGATGTGGACGGGTGTCAGGAGGAAGACCTCCTTGCAGAAGCCCAGGATGAAGTTCAAGTCCCTCTACATCGGCCGGTCTCCCAGTAGAGCTGGGACAGGCCCTCTCTTCTATTGTTGGAATGATCCAACAAATGCAGAAGGAGAATCAGGAGAAGGCGGCTGCAATGGAACTGCGAATGCAGTGCCTTGCAGAATCACATGGGCCCCAGAAAAGCTCAATGTGAAAGACCTTCCTTTGTGCTCGGATGCTAACCCATGGAGGTATGCTGAGCACATGTCGATGACGACTGGAAAGATCGTCATCTCGGATATGCTGGGCTCAGTTCCCCTGGAGGGTGGAATTCTGGCCCAGCAAGGCACCATATCCGGACTGTTATGTCCGGCTGAGGAAGGAACCAGCTTCAAAGGAGGAGGCAGAGCCGAAGGAGGTCATAGTGATGACCATGCTAAGGCTCAAGCTCTACTTTCATCTTCGATGAAAGAGAGGGGCTTCTCTAACTCAAAGGTAGCTGCATTGAATAGGAAGCTCCCTTCCTTTGTGTCCTCGCCTACTAGAGCCTTCCCCCTTTTACAGAAAGGGTTTCTGGCTGTACTAAAAGCAATCGAGGCCGGCAAGTCTTGCCCCTCCCTAGAGGAGTGTAAACCCTTGTCGCTGGCCCTGCCTATGGACCACAAAGATTGGAAGGACGTCCATCTTACGTTCTAAGTGGGAAAGTTGGAGGCTGATATTGCCGGACGTCAGTTCGGCAAGGACCTCCCTAAGCTGTCTGACTTTCTTTTGCGAAGTGAGTTCGATACAAAAGAAAGACTGACTGCCTCAATGTCTCTTCAGACTACTCTCGAGACGATGGCAAGTGACCCCAAGGTCCATGAAATGTTCATGGTAGTGGCCAAGCCTCATCTGGCCACAGTGACGAAGGACCTTTATGGCTTCGTCAAGGCAAGGAGAGCTTGTAGGGAGTTCGTGTTTACCTCGGCTACAGTGAGGCACGAGCTAAAGAAACTAATCTCCTCCAACATTTGGGGAAAAGACCTTTTTCCCTACCGACTTGGTCAAAGAAGTTTTTGATAAAGCCACCTTGGAGAATAGAAACCTTCTCCAGAAGTGGGACCTGGCTATCAAAAGAAAGTCTTCCCCGGATGAGGGTCCTCAACCAAAGAGGAAGACTATGAGGACTAGGCTACCGTCTCGGCCAGGCAAGCCTCTTAGACAGCAACAGCAACTGCAATTGCCATTGCCCCCAGTGCCCCAGATCGTGGCACAAACCCCGACCACCTTTCAGTGGGTACCCCAGGCCGTGTCGACACAGTCCACGGCTTTCACCCCAGCGTTCGAAGGGCAGTCTACTTCCTTCCGAGCAAAGCCTAGAGGAGCAGCCAGAGGCTCGTCTAGACGCCCCTCAAGGGGAAGGGGATTCAGGGGTGGTCGTGGTCAGGAAGGCAAGACCTCAGGACGGCAGTCCAAGTGAGGTGATACCGGTAGGAGGGAGACTTCTGAAATTTCGGGATCGGTGGACCTTCGATCCCTGGGCCCACAGCCTACTCAAGAATGGATTGGGCGGGAGCTGGTACAGCACTCCACCCCCGTACCTTCGGTTTTTCCAACACTCCACCCCCGTTATGGAGGAGTACGTTCAAGAACGGTTGGAGAAAAAGGGTGAAGCCCATCAATTTCTAAGGGAGGCTGTTTTGTGTTCCCAAGAAAGACTCGGAAAAGCTCAGAGTCATTCTGGACTTGTCGCCACTTAACAAGTTTATAGTGAATTGCAAATTCAAAATGCTAACACTGCAACACATAAGGACCTTACTGCCCAAGAGGGCATATTCCGTCTCTATAGACTTGTCAGATGCCTACTGGCACATTCCAATTAGCCATCGACTCTCCCCCTACCTAAGTTTCAGGCTACAGCGAAGACTATACGCCTTCGGAGCCATGCCATTCGGGCTAAACATAGCCCCAAGGATTTTTACGAAGCTTGCGAGCGTAGCTCTCAAACAATTTCGCCTAAAGGGAATTCAGGTAGTAGCCTACCTGGACGACTGGTTGGTGTGGGCAGCATCCGAGACAGAATGCTTGCAAGCTTCCAGTCAGTGATCCAGTTCCTAGAGTACCTAGGCTTCAAGATCAACAGAAAAAGTCTCGACTTTCTCCATCTCAAAAGTTCCAGTGGCTAAGATCCACTGGGACCTTTTGTCACACCGTTTCTCCACCCCAGCGAAGAAAAGGAAGGAGATAGCGGGTTCTGTCAAGAGACTTCAAGATTCCGAAAGGATATCAAGACACGAGCAGGAGAGAGTACTGCGCTCTCTTCAGTTTGCTTCGGTGACAGACCCAGTGCTAAGAGCACAGCTAAAGGATGCAATCGGAGTTTGGAGAAGTTATGCATCAAACGCGTGAAGAGATCTGAGAAGACCAGCCGCTTCGGCTAAGTACTCTTCTCAGGCCTTGGTCCCAAGCCAGACATCTAAAGAAGTCAGGTTCTTCTTCAGCCACCTCCCCCGTCGGTGACGATTCACTCAGACGCCTCAAAGGAGGGATGGGGAGGTCACTCTCATCGGAAAAAAAGTCCAGGGGACTTGGTCCAGGCTATTCAAGACCTTTCTCATAAAACTTTCTAGAAGCTAGGGCAGTGCTCCTTACCTTAAAGAAAGTCTCCCCGCGTCATTCGTTCCACATAAAGTGGTAATAGACAGCGAGGTAGTTGTAAGATACTTGAATTGACAAGGATCGAGGTCACCACCTCTCAACCAGGTGATGTTGGCCGTCTTCCGATTGGCGGAAAAGAAGAAGTGGTACCTGTCGGCAGTTCACCTTCAAGGAGTCCGCAATGTGACAGCGGACGCTCTATCCAGGTTCACACCGATAGAGTCGGAATGGTCCTTAGACGCAGGATCATTCTCCTTCATTCTGAATCAGTCCCAGAACTGCAGATAGACCTCTTTGCGACGAAAGACAACAAGAAGTTGCCCCTGTACGTGCCCCGTACGAGGACCCCTTAGCGGAAGCAGTGGACGCGATGTCCCTCGACTGGAACAGATGGTCCAAGATTTATCTGTTCCCTCCTCACAACCTTCTGTTGAGGGTCCTCAACAAACTGAGATCCTTCAAAGGGTAGCGGCAATAGTGGCCCACAAGTGGCCGAACAGCGTGTGGTTCCTCCTGGCATTGGAACTGTAGCTGAAGTTTGTACCACTACCAGATCCAGTTCTGACCCAGCGAGTCCAGAAGTCAACTGTCTGCGCTTCATTACAGAAAACCCGGACCCTGCAGTTCATGATTTTCTCTCCCTAGCGGTGAGAAAGCGTTTCGGGATTTCGAAAGCCAGTATAGACTTCATTGAGGAATATAAATGCAAATCTACTAGAAGGCAATATGAGTCATCTTGGAGAAAATGGGTGGCCTTTTGTCAAGGCGAAGATTCCGCAGGAGATCTTGACAGACTTCTGCTTATCTTTTTTCCCCACCTCCATGGTCAAGGGTTGGCAGCGAACACGATTTCAGCGTGTAAGTCTGCTTTGACAAGACCCATTCTATATGCCTTCCAGGTCGACCTAGGTAACGAGATCTTTAATAAAGTCCCGAAAGCCTGTGCTAGGCTCAGACCTTCAGCACCTCCAAAGCCCATTTCATGGTCTTTAGACAAGTTCTTCATTTCGCTTCTCTGTTGAGCAATGAAGAATGTGCGTTAAAGGATTTGACACAAAAAGTTATTTTCCTAATTTGCACTCGCGTCCGGGGCCAGGGTTAGTGAAATTGTAGCCTCTCGAGAGAGGCAGGTCGTGTTCAGTTCCTGGATGGGGAAGAACTGAACCTGTTTCCGGATCCTACGTTTCTCTCCAAGAATGAGTTACCCACCAACAGGTGGGGTCCCTGGAGAATCTGCCCTCTGAAAGAAGATGCATCTCTATGTCCAGTAGAATACCTAAAGGTCTATCTTCATAGAACTTCAGACTTCAAGGGTGGTCAACTATTCAGGGGAGAAACATCAGGCTCAAATTTATCTCTGAATCAACTCAGAGCAAAAATCACATATTTTATTCGCAGAGCGGATCCTGACAATACACCCGCAGGTCACGATCCGAGGAAAGTTGCCTCATTCTTAAATTTCTTTAATTGCATGGATTTTGAACATCTCCATTCATACACTGGCTGGAAGTCTTCCAGAGTGTTCTTTCGCCACTATGCGAAGCAAGTAGAGGAACTAAAAGAGATCTGTGGTAGCAGTGGGTCGCG
>NC_090726.1:115990621-115998121 GCF_036898095.1 Palaemon carinicauda | reverse complement strand
TTGTTTTATGTTAGGTATGTGGATGATACCTTTGCTCTATTCAGAGATGAGTTCGGCGCTGAATCATTCCTTGACTTCGCCAACTCACAACATGAAAACACATCATTCACCGTAGAAAAGGAGGAAGATAACAAACTCCCCTTTTTAGATGTGTTGGTGTCTAGAAATAGAGAAGGTTTTAGTACCACGATTTTTAGAAAAAAGACGTTCACTGGGTTAGGTTCAAACTTTTATAGCTCTTGTTTTTATAATTTTAAAACTAATTCTATTTTTACTCTTCTCCACAGAGCATTCCTTTTGACCTCTAGTTGAGAATCCTTCCATATTGAAATTATTTATCTATGTGAATATTTTAAGAAAAACTGTTTCCCCACCAAAATATTTTTTAAACTTCTTAATAGATTATTGAATGACAAGTTGGCTCAGACTCCAAAAACACTTAAAGTTCCTAAACTAAAATTCTATGCGAGTTTTCCTTTTCTTCATGAGGATTTCCTTAAGAAAAAGTTTACAGAGATTATCCAACAACACTTCCCAGCTGTGGAAGTTAAACTCATCCCTAAGAACCCTCTCACTATTGGCTCGCTTTTCCACTTCAAAGATCGATTGAGTCCTTATATGTCCTCTGGTGTGGTATATAAATATAATTGCCCAAAGTGTAACTCTGGGACCTACGTAGGATCTACCAAGAGGTTGTTAAAGGTCAGAATTGATTCCCATAGAGGTGTTAGCTATCGAACTGGTTGCAGAATATCCAACCCTGAACATTCTAATATTCGGATTCATGCTGGAATGTGCAAACAAAATATTGAAAACAAAGATTTTACCATCATTGGTCAAGTGTCAAATAACCATGACTTACCTCTTCTTGAATCCATATTGATCAAACGACTAGTTCCGTCGTTAAATACCCAAGCTTCTTCTATTCAGTTGTATTTGTCATAGTTTTCTTTGGTTTATTTTCTAACTCTTGTTGTCATACAGTCTCTCACTACGCTTCTGCGAGGTTGGTTCCACTACTTTGTCTGATGTATATATATTTATTTATTCATTTTTTTCCTTTTAATTTTCATTTAAATTTCAACTGTTTTTTATAGTTTTGAATGAATTTGTAAAAATTTTAACTGTTTCTTAATTCTTTTGTATATGTTTTATTTTTAGCCCTGGACAATGTGATTAAGAATCACGAAACGTTGGGAATAATAAATAAGGACAATTTGAACTACTCTTTTCCTATCCATACCATGAAATTTGTGTATATATATATATGTGTGTGTGTGTATATATATATATATATATATATACATACATACATACATACATACATATATATATATATATATATATATGCTCTCCACAGAGCATTCCTTTTGACCTCTAGTTGGGAATCTTTCCATATTGAAATTATTTATCTATGTGAATATTTTAAGAAAAACTGTTTCCCCACCAAAATATTTTTTAAACTTCTTAATAGATTATTGAATGACAAGTTGGCTCAGACTCCAAAAACACTTAAAGTTCCTAAACTAAAATTCTATGCGAGTTTTCCTTTTCTTCATGAGGATTTCCTTAAGAAAAAGTTTACAGAGATTATCCAACAACACTTCCCAGCTGTGGAAGTTAAACTCATCCCTAAGAACCCTCTCACTATTGGCTCGCTTTTCCACTTCAAAGATCGATTGAGTCCTTATATGTCCTCTGGTGTGGTATATAAATATAATTGCCCAAAGTGTAACTCTGGGACCTACGTAGGATCTACCAAGAGGTTGTTAAAGGTCAGAATTGATTCCCATAGAGGTGTTAGCTATCGAACTGGTTGCAGAATATCCGACCCTGAACATTCTAATATTCGGATTCATGCTGGAATGTGCAAACAAAATATTGAAAACAAAGATTTTACCATCATTGGTCAAGTGTCAAATAACCATGACTTACCTCTTCTTGAATCCATATTGATCAAACGACTAGTTCCGTCGTTAAATACCCAAGCTGCTTCTATACAGTTGTATTTGTCATAGTTTTCTTTGGTTTATTTTCTAACTCTTGTTGTCATACAGTCTCTCACTACGCTTCTGCGAGGTTGGGTCCACTACTTTGTCTGATGTATATATATTTATTTATTCATTTTTTTCCTTTTAATTTTCATTTAAATTTCAACTGTTTTTTATAGTTTTGAATGAATTTGTAAAAATTTTAACTGTTTCTTAATTCTTTTGTATATGTTTTATTTTTAGCCCTGGACAATGGGATTAAGAATCACGAAACGTTGGGAATAATAAATAAGGACAATTTGAACTACTCTTTCCCTATCCATACCATGAAATTTGTGTTCATTACTGGCTGTTGCTGCCTTCACCGAAGATGTTTCTTGGACTCCTTTTAACTTGGGCGCTGCTGTGAGTGGAACCAACGGAGAGCTGACTGCGGCATGGAGTTTCGTAGCTTTTTCTATGTGCTGCTTTTCCTTCTCCGCATTAGCTCGAGAGGCTTCCTTCACTTTCACGATCTTGTTCGACATCGTTATGGAGCTGGACTCTCTCACAGTGCAGGACTCTGGAGAGGCGTGTCAGGAAGTTGGAGAAAGCCAAACTCGATCTAGAATTTCTTCAGTATTGTCAACTGAATAACATTGTACCGAATTTTGTAAAATTTAAACTGTATAGATCGTCTTTATATCAAACGCAATTTTATCATGATGCCACAAAATGTCTTTTAGAAATAGAAATAACAAATAAACAAAAATTTGTTCACAATCATAATGATGCCGTTAGCAATATTCTTAAAACTGTTTGTAACTCTTTTACCTTAATTGACTCTATAATTTTTAAACAACTTTTTAATAAGAGTATTTCTGAGTACGTTTCCACCGTACAAGATTGTCATAATAGGAAACTTAGAAGCTTGGGTATTTTTATTCCAAATTTTAACCAAGACCGAATAACTGTTTTTAACTATTCTAATTATGTTTTATCTAAAAGAGAAGAGTTTCTGTTGTCGTTGGGTTTGGATTTCTGTCTTCCGAACTTCAGACCTAATTACTCTAAGTTTTTTCTACCTCTAGAGTCACTATTTCAAAGGCTTAAATCTCTGCCCTTTGACATGAATCTTGGTAACCTGCAATCCAAACTATATGAAATATCACATGCTGCATTTGGGAAAGTAAAAACCAGGTGGACACCCTTTTTTAAGAAAACAGATTTTGATATATTGAGGAATCTTGCCAATAGAGATAATCTTATCATTACTAGACCGGATAAAGGCAAAGGAACTGTCATTTTAGATAAGGAGGAATATGTGGGAAAAATGGAAAGTATTTTAAATAATGAATCTAAATTTCTGAAAATTGGTGAGCCTAATTTTAAAAATATCTTTAAAACCGAGGATAGAATTAATAGTTTTTTAAAGACTCTTAAAAATGAAAAATCCATAACTGAAACTACCTACCAAAAAATTTGTTCTGTTCGGGGTCTTCCTATGGCATTTTATATGGTTTACCAAAAAACCATAAGCCCAATGTTCCACTGAGACCTATCTTATCGTCTTTTAATACCCCTAATTACAAACTAGCTAAGTTCCTCGTTCCCTTACTGGAACCTTTAACAAAAAACACCTTTTCTCTAAATAACTCCTATGCATTTAAAGAGGCCATAATTTCTCAAGACTCAGATCTTTTCATGACGAGTCTTGATGTTGAGTCTTTATTCACTAATGTACCTGTGGAAGAAACTATCAATATTATTTTAAACAAATTATTTTCTGAACCTGATACCACTTTTAATGATTTTAATCGCACTTCTTTTAAAAAACTTTTGGAACTAGCGGTGCTGGACACCTCTTTCGTTTTTAATGGTAATTTGTACAAACAACTTGATGGGATGGCTATGGGTTCCCCCTTGGGACCCACCTTTGCTAATATTTCCATGTGCTCCCTGGAGGAGACCATGCTGGAAAATTGCCCTTTAAGTTATCATCCCTTGTTTTATGTTAGGTATGTGGATGATACCTTTGCTCTATTCAGAGATGAGTTCGGCGCTGAATCATTCCTTGACTTCGCCAACTCACAACATGAAAACATATCATTCACCGTAGAAAAGGAGGAAGATAACAAACTCCCCTTTTTAGATGTGTTGGTGTCTAGAAATAGAGAAGGTTTTAGTACCACGATTTTTAGAAAAAAGACGTTCACTGGGTTAGGTTCAAACTTTTATAGCTCTTGTTTTTATAATTTTAAAACTAATTCTATTTTTACTCTTCTCCACAGAGCATTCCTTTTGACCTCTAGTTGAGAATCCTTCCATATTGAAATTATTTATCTATGTGAATATTTTAAGAAAAACTGTTTCCCCACCAAAATATTTTTTAAACTTCTTAATAGATTATTGAATGACAAGTTGGCTCAGACTCCAAAAACACTTAAAGTTCCTAAACTAAAATTCTATGCGAGTTTTCCTTTTCTTCATGAGGATTTCCTTAAGAAAAAGTTTACAGAGATTATCCAACAACACTTCCCAGCTGTGGAAGTTAAACTCATCCCTAAGAACCCTCTCACTATTGGCTCGCTTTTCCACTTCAAAGATCGATTGAGTCCTTATATGTCCTCTGGTGTGGTATATAAATATAATTGCCCAAAGTGTAACTCTGGGACCTACGTAGGATCTACCAAGAGGTTGTTAAAGGTCAGAATTGATTCCCATAGAGGTGTTAGCTATCGAACTGGTTGCAGAATATCCAACCCTGAACATTCTAATATTCGGATTCATGCTGGAATGTGCAAACAAAATATTGAAAACAAAGATTTTACCATCATTGGTCAAGTGTCAAATAACCATGACTTACCTCTTCTTGAATCCATATTGATCAAACGACTAGTTCCGTCGTTAAATACCCAAGCTTCTTCTATTCAGTTGTATTTGTCATAGTTTTCTTTGGTTTATTTTCTAACTCTTGTTGTCATACAGTCTCTCACTACGCTTCTGCGAGGTTGGTTCCACTACTTTGTCTGATGTATATATATTTATTTATTCATTTTTTTCCTTTTAATTTTCATTTAAATTTCAACTGTTTTTTATAGTTTTGAATGAATTTGTAAAAATTTTAACTGTTTCTTAATTCTTTTGTATATGTTTTATTTTTAGCCCTGGACAATGTGATTAAGAATCACGAAACGTTGGGAATAATAAATAAGGACAATTTGAACTACTCTTTCCCTATCCATACCATGAAATTTGTGTTTATTACTGGCTGTTGCTGCCTTCACCGAAGATATATATATATATATATATATATGTATATATATATATATATATATATATGTATATATACATGCATATATATATATATGTATATATATATATATATATATATATATTTATATATAAATATATATATATATTTAGATAGATAGATAGATAGATAGATGTATATATATATATATATATATATATGTATGTATGTATATTTCCGCGTATAAGACGACCGTATATTCCAAAATTTAACATTAAAAATGGGTGGTCGTCTTATACTACCGTTATTAAAATCACACCTTGAATTCTATGTCTGGTATATCAGTAGGCTAGCCTAGGTTGAGGTGCAATAATCACCGACACACTAGAAATGATTTACATTAATATATAAATGTATAATGAAAGTAATGAAACAATTTTTACCGTATATATTATTGGCATATCTACAAAAAGGGCATAAATGATAAATTCCAGGAATTATTCCAACTTTTAACCATACGAGCACAGCCGAGAAAATGTAAACATCGAGTATTGGTTGCGTTGTTAGCAACTTTTTCTCTCGCCAACCTTTCAGTAATTTTAATGCTAGTGTTAATTACGATAGTAATAACATATACTGTAGGATATCATATTTATTTGTCTAAAAATTATTAATTTTAGCTGTAAATAACAATTTTGGATTACAAACTGTACAATCTTTATTTCTCAATAAAAATTACGGTACGTTACATTACTGTATTGCATTTAAAACCTAAAAATTTGTAAAACTTTATTTCCAATCAATATTAAACATCAAACCTATGACATGTATAAATCTAACACCACCTAATCTAACACCACTCGTGATATTCGAACATATCACGAGATTTATCATATACGCCATCATCGTAAAGATGCCAGTCCCGGTTCCGGTGAGTCGACTTTGACTTCGTCGTCGCATTTGTACAATAAATTGTCTTCACTGCCATCCATGCCATTTGAGATCCCGTATTTTTAAAATTATTTTATGACACTTTCCACCTTCACATTATTATATGTTTTTATAACAAACTCGCAAAGAACATCAAAGAACATAAAAGAAGAAGAAGAAAGAGGAGGAACGGGCATATCGTACGTGAGCAGCTGATCATCTGATGAGCGTAAACAAAAACAATACTGGCTAGGTGACGCGTGTTCTAGGAAAACAATAAAGGATTTGTTTTGTTATTTCATTTATTTTTAATTTAAGAGGATACAGTAAGTAATATCATCATCTTTGCACACCTATATTTCATAAGATATCTGGTGTTGCAAAAGCTAGCCTAGGCTATACACAGATGGTTTTATGATTGGGCAGTCGTCTTATACTACCGATGAGAAAAATTCACAAAAAATTGCTAAAAATTTTGTACCTCGTCTTATATGAAGGTCGCCTTATACGCGGAAATATAAATATATATATATATATATATATATATACAGTAGAACCTCGGTTTACGAACGACTCCGCTTACGAATTTTTCGGTTTACGAAGGGACTTTCTCTGAAAAATTCGTCTCGGTTAACGAATATTGTATCGGTTAACGAATTTAAATTTCCCTCCCCACGCGCCGTTTTTTGTGGAAAAGTGTTAACGCCGCGCTTCCCGATCGCATTTTTCATGGAAATAACTTAACGACCGTATCTCACAATGGAGTCACGTGACTCCTCCCACGCATACCTACCACCCCCTAAACCCCTTTATTACCCCCTTCACTCGTTCATTATCTCAGTATCCGCCGTCTCAATAGCATACATACTTAGTGAATTCGTGGACGATTTCTTTGTGATTTTTACACTTGGTTTGTGATTTGTTTTATTTTCACTCATTTGTGATTACAGTACTGTACTGTATTATTGTGATAGACAATGGCTCCTAAGATGTCGAAGAAGGAAAGCAGTAAGAAGAAGCTGATGATAACGATCGAGATGAAGGAGATCATCGAGAAGCATGACCAAGGCATGCGTGTGAAAGACATTGCTAGTTTTTTCAATCGCTCGCAGTCGACGATATGCACAATATTAAAGAAAAAAGAAGAAATAAAGGCTGCTAAAGTAGCTAAAGGTGTATCGTCGTTATCAAAACAACGGCCACCTATTCTTGATGGGGTAGAAAATTTATTAATGGTGTGGTTAAATGAGAAGCAGCTCGCAGGAGATTCAGTAAATGAGAACATGATTTGCGAGAAGGCAAGAACCATTTACGAGGAGGGAGGCACTGCACAATCACTGTCTTCGA
>NC_090726.1:115980621-115983121 GCF_036898095.1 Palaemon carinicauda | reverse complement strand
GAGGGTCACACATCGTGGAGATTCCATTTTTTTTTCCCTAAGACTAGCATAGGAGGGTCACACATCGTGGAGATTCCATTTTTTTTCCTTAAGACTAGCATAGGAGGGTCACACATCGTGGAGATTCCATTTTTTTCCTTAAGACTAGCATAGGAGGGTCACACATCGTGGAGATTCCATTTTTTTCCTTAGGACTAGCATAGGAGGGTCACACATCGTGGAGATTCCATTTTTTTCCTTAAGACTAGCATAGGAGGGTCACACATCGTGGAGATTCCATTTTTTTTCCTTAAGACTAGCATAGGAGGGTCACACATCGTGGAGATTCCATTTTTTTCCTTAGGACTAGCATAGGAGGGTCACACATCGTGGAGATTCCATTTTTTTTCCTTAAGACTAGCATAGGAGGGTCACACATCGTGGAGATTCCATTTTTTTTTCCTTATGGCTGGCACAGGAGGGTCACACATCGTGCAGATTCCATTTTTTTCCTTAAGACTAGCATAGGAGGGTCACACATCGTGGAGATTCAATTTTTTTTCCTTAAGACTAGCACAGAGGGTCATTCATTGTTGTGATTCCATTTATTTAAGACTAGCATAGAGGGTCACCCATTGTTGTGATTCCATTTTTTTCAAAAGACTAGCATAGAGGTTCACCCCATTGTTGTGATTACATTTTTTTCAAAAAACTAGCATAGAGGTTCACCCATTGTGGTGATTCCATTTCTTTTATGACTAGTATAAAGATTCACCCATTGTTGTGATTCCATTTTATTTCGTCCAGCTTAGTGTCACCCATAGTGGTGACCTCATTTTTCCCTGACTAGCCCAGAGGGTCACCTACTGTACAGTGGTGATTCCATTTTTTATTGTGTAGTACAGTTGTCATATATATCATTACTTGTTTGGATGCATACAACCGGACAGCCTAAGCTCACCCATTGTCGTGGCGCTGGTTTTCAAGTTAGGCTCCTGTTCAATTACTTGCAAGACCTGCTACTCGGTGATCGTTCTTTCTTAAGACGCATTTTTACAGCCATTGTACATTTTGCCCAGCTCCATCTTCATCCTTCCTTCCATGAGACTCTTGCGTAAGGCTAAGAGCGTCTTTCCCCTCCGTGTAATTTCTTACACGGTCAACATCGTACCTTGTGCTGTTGAGTTTCTTCTTGTCGCTGTCTCCACAAGAACTTAGCAAAATGACTGCTGCTGAAATCAGTGCATTTGTGGACTTGGCAGAAAGACAAGGCTATGAGGGGGAGGCCTTGCGAAGGTATGTGCGGGAACTTACGGATGAAGCCAATGCCCGGAGAAGAACGGAGCAAGAAAGGATGCAGTATGCGAGAGAAAGAGCGAGAGCGTATGAATTAAAGAAGCGGGAAATAGACGCTCGATTGGCTCAGCTCAATAACTCGCTACCTCAACCTAATGGTGCCAACGACCAGCAGGACAACTGCAGAGAGAACCAGTGCCTTGAAGGAGTCACCAAAGAACTCCCTACAGTGAAGTTCCAGATAACCACGCCCCAGCTACATAGGAAGTGCGGACTAGGGGAAATGAGCGACATCGGACATGAGGGCTATGATTTGCGCTTGGGTCAAGAGCCCATGACGGTGGTACAATCGAGTGCCCCTTAGATGCAAGAAGGCTGCCAAGCCGGAGCCTAAGGCTTTGAGGACGCGACCTGCAGGGAAAGACGACTGGCTAGGTACCATTAACCTTGGGGGAATACCTTGGCTAAGTGAGGAGGCCCAAGAGTTTTCCTCCTCCAGCCGTGAGTCTGAGCCTCATACGCCAGAAGTTAATTCTGGTGAAGGTGTGCTGCATCCTACCACAGGTGATAGAGCAATTTCCAGCACCATGCCAGAGGTCTCAGAGGAGGGCCAGGAGTCTCTCCTTCCAGAAATGAGTAAGCCTCGTACCCAAGAGAGCCCCCTAGCTAAAGCAATGGTGCTTCCCACCAGGCCAGAGGAGGACCGAGGGGAAACAGCCATCAGCGCCGAGACCCCAAGGAGTCAAACAAAGCTCATCAGGTTCCCACTACTGGATGAGACATTGGTAAACAACAGGGCACCCGCCAACTCGAACGAGGTGGAAATGAATAACCCCTCTAAGGATGAGTTCCTGCTAAAGGATGAGGTGCCCCTTAAGATCACCCGAGGTTCTCACGATCCTGCTGAGGCCCTGCGCCAGCATGTAGTTGTCCCCCCATGATTCCCGCTTGTCGGTGCTACGAATGGCCCATGAGGGACTGGGAGGGCACTCTGGGGTGAAGCGCACAACCCAACTGCTGCAGCCACCATTTCTTCCCGGCGGGTTGCAGAAGGGTGTTAAGGCTTCCGCAACCTCTTGCCATCCGTGCCAAGTCATCGGTAACTCTAAGAAAATAGTGCCGAGGGCCTCGCTCCAACTTATCTCATCCATAAGTGTTACAGAGATGACACAATTCTTTTATTGGTTTGGCTTTCTAGCCACATTTCAGAGGGACGAGGGTTTCC
>NC_090726.1:115971025-115980121 GCF_036898095.1 Palaemon carinicauda | reverse complement strand
GTTATTTCTTGTTTCTTCATAGGTTTCTCTGTCTGAAAGTAGTTCTAACATTTTGTTATAGCTCTTGTTTTTATAATTTTAAAACTAATTCTATTTTTACTCTTCTCCACAGAGCATTCCTTTTGACCTCTAGTTGGGAATCTTTCCATATTGAAATTATTTATCCATGTGAATATTTTAAGAAAAACTGTTTCCCCACCAAAATATTTTTTAAACTTCTTAATAGATTATTGAATGACAAGTTGGCCCAGACTCCAAAAACACTTAAAGTTCCTAAACTAAAATTCTATGCGAGTTTTCCTTTTCTTCATGAGGATTTCCTTAAGAAAAAGTTTACAGAGAATATCCAACAACACTTCCCAGCTGTGGAAGTTAAACTCATCCCTAAGAACCCTCTCACTATTGGCTCGCTTTTCCACTTCAAAGATCGATTGAGTCCTTATATGTCCTCTGGTGTGGTATATAAATATAATTGCCCAAAGTGTAACTCTGGGACCTACGTAGGATCTACCAAGAGGTTGTTAAAGGTCAGAATTGATTCCCATAGAGGTGTTAGCTATCGAACTGGTTGCAGAATATCCAACCCTGAACATTCTAATATTCGGATTCATGCTGGAATGTGCAAACAAAATATTGAAAACAAAGATTTTACCATCATTGGTCAAGTGTCAAATAACCATGACTTACCTCTTCTTGAATCCATATTAATCAAACGACTAGTTCTGTCGTTAAATACCCAAGCTTCTTCTATTCAGTTGTATTTGTCATAGTTTTCTTTGGTTTATTTTCTAACTCTTGTTGTCATACAGTCTCTCACTACGCTTCTGCGAGGTTGGTTCCACTACTTTGTCTGATGTATATATATTTATTTATTCATTTTTTTCCTTTTAATTTTCATTTAAATTTCAACTGTTTTTTATAGTTTTGAATGAATTTGTGAAAATTTTAACTGTTTCTTAATTCTTTTGTATATGTTTTATTTTTAGCCCTGGACAATGTGATTATGAATCACGAAACGTTGGGAATAATAAATAAGGACAATTTGAACTACTCTTTCCCTATCCATACCATGAAATTTGTGTATATATATATATGTGTGTGTGTGTATACATATGTATATATATTTATATATACATATATATATGCATTTATAAATATGTGTATATATGATTATATGTATTTAGATATATATACATATACATATATATATATATATATATATATGCTCTTCACAGAGCATTCCTTTTGACCTCTAGTTGTGAATCTTTCCATATTGAAATTATTTATCTATGTGAATATTTTAAGAAAAACTGTTTCCCCACCAAAATATTTTTTAAACTTTTTAATAGATTATTGAATGACAAGTTGGCTCAGACTCCAAAAACACTTAAAGTTCCTAAACTAAAATTCTATGCGAGTTTTCCTTTTCTTCATGAGGATTTCCTTAAGAAAAAGTTTACAGAGATTATCCAACAACACTTCCCAGCTGTGGAAGTTAAACTCATCCCTAAGAACCCTCTCACTATTGGCTCGCTTTTCCACTTCAAAGATCGATTGAGTCCTTATATGTCCTCTGGTGTGGTATATAAATATAATTGCCCAAAGTGTAACTCTGGGACCTACGTAGGATCTACCAAGAGGTTGTTAAAGGTCAGAATTGATTCCCATAGAGGTGTTAGCTATCGAACTGGTTGCAGAATATCCAACCCTGAACATTCTAATATTCGGATTCATGCTGGAATGTGCAAACAAAATATTGAAAACAAAGATTTTACCATCATTGGTCAAGTGTCAAATAACCATGACTTACCTCTTCTTGAATCCATATTGATCAAACGACTAGTTCCGTCGTTAAATACCCAAGCTTCTTCTATTCAGTTGTATTTGTCATAGTTTTCTTTGGTTTATTTTCTAACTCTTGTTGTCATACAGTCTCTCACTACGCTTCTGCGAGGTTGGGTCCACTACTTTGTCTGATGTATGTATATTTATTTATTCATTTTTTTCCTTTTAATTTTCATTTAAATTTCAACTGTTTTTTATAGTTTTGAATGAATTTGTAAAAATTTTAACTGTTTCTTAATTCTTTTGTATATGTTTTATTTTTAGCCCTGGACAATGTGATTAAGAATCACGAAACGTTGGGAATAATAAATAAGGACAATTTGAACTACTCTTTCCCTATCCATACCATGAAATTTGTGTTCATTACTGGCTGTTGCTGCCTTCACCGAAGATGTTTCTTGGACTCCTTTTAACTTGGGCGCTGCTGTGAGTGGAACCAACGGAGAGCTGACTGCGGCATGGAGTTTCGTAGCTTTTTCTATGTGCTGCTTTTCCTTCTCCGCATTAGATCAAGAGGCTTCCTTCACTTTCACGATCTTGTTCGACATCGTTATGGAGCTGGACTCTCTCACAGTGCAGGACTCTGGAGAGGCGTGTCAGGAAGTTAGAGAAAGCCAAACTCGATCTAGAATTTCTTCAGTATTGTCAACTGAATAACATTGTACCCAATTTTGTAAAATTTAAACTGTATAGATCGTCTTTATATCAAACGCAATTTTATCATGATGCCACAAAATGTCTTTTAGAAATAGAAATAACAAATAAACAAAAATTTGTTCACAATCATAATGATGCCGTTAGCAATATTCTTAAAACTGTTTGTAACTCTTTTACCTTAATTGACTCTATAATTTTTAAACAACTTTTTAACCCTGGATAGGTACGATGGGTCGTTTGCGACCCCGAGCTTAAAAAAAAAACAGGTTTTTCTCACGTGACTCACCCCCGTGACTGAATTTGTGGGTGATCGACCTGCAGGAGGTGTCTCCCCTACACGCTCTAGTAGTGTCCAGATGTGCATTGCTGTAGCTGTACTCCTTCCCCAATTTCTGAGACACGTCGGGGTCGAGCGCGACCGAGTTTACCCTTCTAAGGTAGTTTGCATAATTATCAAAGTTATTATGTATTATGAAATTGTCGTAGAATGGTGCAACTTGTATAGGTTATCAGTTGTGGAAAGTCTTGGTGGATTGTTTGGCTACCATGTGCATGATTTTTTTTTTAGTTAAAATGTCGTTCATCACCACGAGGACCATTTTACCGCGAGTCCCCCTTTTTCATTTTTTTTCATTTTTTTGCCAAGTCATTTTTCCGTAAGATATTGCCAAATAGGGTCGTAAAACTTTTGCTTGTTTAGTGTTGGAAAGTGTGTCTAGATGATCTGGCTACCCATGCATGACTTTGTTTTTGTCAGATACGATGTAGTTATTGGTATATTGGGTATTTAACTGCGGTTACCAATTTCTGTTTTTTTTCAATATTTGTAAAAATTACTACGTAGTAAGGAATTGCCGTATATTATTCATTTTTTTTTCATGTTTATGTATTAGAAAGTGTGCCTTGATGGTTGGGCTAACACGTGCATGTCTTTTTTTTTATCTGAGATGCCGTATATTAGAATGTCGGGCATTTTACCGCGAGTGTCCCTTTTTCATTTTTTTTCATTTTTTTGCCAAGTCATTTTTCCGTAAGATATTGCGAAATAGTGTCGTAAAACTTTTGCTTTTTTAGTGTTGGAAAGTGTGTCTAGATGATCTGGCTACCCATGCGTGATTTTGTTTTTGTCAGATACGACGTAGTTATTGGTATATTGGGTATTTAACTGCGGTTGCCAATTTCTGTTTTTTTTTCAATATTTGTAAAAATTTACTACGTAGTAAGGAATTGCCGTATATTATTGATTTTTTTTTCATGTTTATGTGTTAGAAAGTGGGACTTGATGGTTGGGCTAACACGTGCATGTCTTTTTTTTTTTATCTGAGATGCCGTATATTAGAATGTTGGGCATTTTTCCGCGAGTGCCCCTTTTTATTTGTTTTGCATTTTTTTGCTTAGTCATGTTACCGTAAGGAATTGGCAAGTAGTGTCGCAAAACTTATATTTTTATAGTGTTGGAAAGTGTTTCTAGATGATCTGGCTACCCATGCCTATTTTTTTTTTAGTCAGATATGGCGTATATATAAGTATGTGTTCGATTTTCCTGTGATTGCCATTTTTTCGTTTTTTCCCATTTCTTTCAAAATTACTACGTACTAAGGAACTATCACAGAGTAATATTTCATTTATATGTTTATTTGTCGGAAAATGTGCCTTGATGGTTTGCCTAGCACGTGGCTGAAATTTTTTTTTTCTGAAATGCCGTATATTAGAATGGCCATTTTTCCACGAGTGCCCCTTTTTATTTGTTTTGCATTTTTTTGCTTAGTCATGTTACCGTAAGGAATTGGCAAGTAGTGTCGCAAAACTTATAATTTTATAGTGTTGGAAAGTGTTTCTAGATGATCTGGCTACCCATGCCTATCTTCTTTTTTTAGCCAGATATGGCGTATATATAGGTATGTGTTCGATTTTCCTGTGATTGCCATTTTTTCGTTTTTTCCCATTTCTTTCAAAATTACTACGTACTAAGGAACTATCACAGAGTAATTATTCATTTAGATGTTTATTTGTCGGAAAATGTGCCTTGATGGTTTGCCTAGCACGTGGCTGAAATTTTTTTTTTCTGAAATGCCGTATATTAGAATGGCCATTTTTCCACGAGTGCCCCTTTTTATTTGTTTTGCATTTTTTTGCTTAGTCATGTTACCGTAAGGAATTGGCAAGTAGTGTCGCAAAAATTATATTTTTATAGTGTTGGAAAGTGTTTCTAGATGATCTGGCTACCCATGCCTATCTTTTTTTTAGCCAGATATGGCGTATATATAGGTATGTGTTCGATTTTCCGGTGATTGCCATTTTTTCGTTTTTTCCCAATTCTTTCAAAATTACTACGTACTAAGGAACTATCACAGAGTAATGATTCCTCTAGATGTTTATTTGTCGGAAAATTTTGTTTACTTTTTTTTTGATTGAATATCATCAAATTTGTTTAGCTAAAATATTATATTGTTTTACATTTTTTTTTTTCGATTTTATTTCCCTTCAAAAAAAATTTTTTGGGTCAGAATTTTAATTTTATAGTCGTAAAATAATCGACAATTATCCAGCAACCCACCATACAATTTTTATGCATATCCAATAATAATTAGATTAGTAAATAACACCTTGAAATTTACATACCCTTCCTACATTTCAAGTGGCAGATTAGGGAGTCTGAGTCAGTGTGGTTGGCGGCCATTTTGTGGACATATCCGAAGCGTAAGCTGCCCTATCTATATATATTCTTGTTCCCTATAGAATTTGTGATATTTTGGTATATTTTTACCTGCATAAATATCATATTATATATCAAATATATGTATTTTTTTACGAAATTTCTAAGTACTCAAAAAATTACCTTTAGATTTGGCCCCTGATATAAATGTAATTTACAAAATAATGAAGATTTTTTTACATATTTCTATTTTAGGATAACATATGTTTATTCCCTAAAAAAATTAGCCACTTCCTATTTCATTTGGGTACCCAAAAAAATTCATGAAATTTGGACAAATTTTTTTTGGCCAAAAAAAGCTACCCTTTTTTTCTCATTTCAGATCTTCACCTCCATGGGTCTGACTTCATCCAAAATACATCAAGATGTGTCCTAAACATTCAAGAATCAATTCCTAAATGGATTTGTGTATATATGTATAAACTTTTTTTTTATGAATTTTTATGTCAGGTCTTTTTTTTCTACTTAATTTTTTAAAATATTTATAATAAATAGTTTTTCTGCAGATGAGTAGTATTTATCTTTACAGTTGTTTTAAGCATTCATTGAAGTTTTTTTTGGCAAAAGAAAAAAGGAGGTTACTGCAAAAACTGATTTTTCAAGAATTTTTTTTGGCGTCGGGGTCGTTCGCGTCCGAGTATACCCTTAAAGGGGTGTCCGAGGAGCGTACCTATCCAGGGTTAATAAGAGTATTTCTGAGTACGTTTCCACCGTACAAGATTGTCATAATAGGAAACTTAGAAGCTTGGGTATTTTTATTCCAAATTTTAACAAAGACCGAATAACTGTTTTTAACTATTCTAATTATGTTTTATCTAAAAGAGAAGAGTTTCTGTTGTCGTTGGGTTTGGATTTCTGTCTTCCGAACTTCAGACCTAATTACTCTATAAGTTTTTTCTACCTCTAGAGTCACTATTTCAAAGGCTTAAATCTTTGCCCTTTGACATGAATCTTGGTAACCTGCAATCCAAACTATATGAAATATCACATGCTGCATTTGGGAAAGTAAAAACCAGGTGGACACCCTTTTTTAAGAAAACAGATTTTGATATATTGAGGAATCTTGCCAATAGAGATAATCTTATCATTACTAGACCGGATAAAGGCAAAGGAACTGTCATTTTAGATAAGGAGGAATATGTGGGAAAAATGGAAAGTATTTTAAATGATGAATCTAAATTTCTGAAAATTGGTGAGCCTAATTTTAAAAATATCTTTAAAACCGAGGATAGAATTAATAGATTTTTAAAGACTCTTAAAAATGAGAAATCCATAACTGAAACTACCTACCAAAAAATTTGTTCTGTTCGGGGTCTTCCTATGGCATTTTATATGGTTTACCAAAAAACCATAAGCCCAATGTTCCACTGAGACCTATCTTATCGTCTTTTAATACCCCTAATTACAAACTAGCTAAGTTCCTCGTTCCCTTACTGGAACCTTTAACAAAAAACACCTTTTCTCTAAATAACTCCTATGCATTTAAAGAGGCCATAATTTCTCAAGACTCAGATCTTTTCATGACGAGTCTTGATGTTGAGTCTTTATTCACTAATGTACCTGTGGAAGAAACTATCAATATTATTTTAAACAAATTATTTTCTGAACCTGATACCACTTTTAATGATTTTAATCGCACTTCTTTTAAAAAACTTTTGGAACTAGCGGTGCTGGACACCTCTTTCGTTTTTAATGGTAATTTGTACAAACAACTTGATGGGATGGCTATGGGTTCCCCCTTGGGACCCACCTTTGCTAATATTTCCATGTGCTCCCTGGAGGAGACCATGCTGGAAAATTGCCCTTTAAGTTATCATCCCTTGTTTTATGTTAGGTATGTGGATGATACCTTTGCTCTATTCAGAGATGAGTTCGGCGCTGAATCATTCCTTGACTTCGCCAACTCACAACATGAAAACATATCATTCACCGTAGAAAAGGAAGAAGATAACAAACTCCCCTTTTTAGATGTGTTGGTGTCTAGAAATAGAGAAGGTTTTAGTACCACGATTTTTAGAAAAAAGACGTTCACTGGGTTAGGTTCAAACTTTTATAGCTCTTGTTTTTTATAATTTTAAAACTAATTCTATTTTTACTCTTCTCCACAGAGCATTCCTTTTGACCTCTAGTTGGGAATCTTTCCATATTGAAATTATTTATCTATGTGAATATTTTAAGAAAAACTGTTTCCCCACCAAAATATTTTTTAAACTTCTTAATAGATTATTGAATGACAAGTTGGCTCAGACTCCAAAAACACTTAAAGTTCCTAAACTAAAATTCTATGCGAGTTTTCCTTTTCTTCATGAGGATTTCCTTAAGAAAAAGTTTACAGAGATTATCCAACAACACTTCCCAGCTGTGGAAGTTAAACTCATCCCTAAGAACCCTCTCACTATTGGCACGCTTTTCCACTTCAAAGATCGATTGAGTCCTTATATGTCCTCTGGTGTGGTATATAAATATAATTGCCCAAAGTGTAACTCTGGGACCTACGTAGGATCTACCAAGAGGTTGTTAAAGGTCAAAATTGATTCCCATAGAGGTGTTAGCTATCGAACTGGTTGCAGAATATCCAACCCTGAACATTCTAATATTCGGATTCATGCTGGAATGTGCAAACAAAATATTGAAAACAAAGATTTTACCATCATTGGTCAAGTGTCAAATAACCATGACTTACCTCTTCTTGAATCCATATTGATCAAACGACTAGTTCCGTCGTTAAATACCCAAGCTTCTTCTATTTAGTTGTATTTGTCATAGTTTTCTTTGGTTTATTTTCTAACTCTTGTTGTCATACAGTCTCTCACTACGCTTCTGCGAGGTTGGTTCCACTACTTTGTCTGATGTATATATATTTATTTATTCATTTTTTTCCTTTTAATTTTCATTTAAATTTCAACTGTTTTTTATAGTTTTGAATGAATTTGTAAAAATTTTAACTGTTTCTTAATTCTTTTGTATATGTTTTATTTTTAGCCCTGGACAATGTGATTAAGAATCACGAAACGTTGGGAATAATAAATAAGGACAATTTGAACTACTCTTTCCCTATCCATACCATGAAATTTGTGTTTATTACTGGCTGTTGCTGCCTTCACTGAAGATATATATATATATATATATATACTGTATATATATATATATATATATACATGCATATATATATATATATATATATATGTATATATATATATGTATATATATACATACATATATATATATATATATATATTTAGATAGATAGATAGATAGATAGATGTGTGTGTGTATATATATATATATATATATATGTGTGTGTGTATATTTCCGCGTATAAGACGACAGTATATTCCAAAATTCAACATTAAAAATGGGTGGTCGTCTTATACTACCGTTATTAAAATCACACCTTGAATTCTATGTCTGGTTTATCAGTAGACTAGCCTAGGTTGGGGTGCAATAATCACCGACACACTAGAAATGATTTACATTAATATATAAATGTATAATGAAAGTAATGAAACAATTTTTACCGTATATATTATTGGCATATCTACAAAAAGGGCATAAATGATAAATTCCAGGAATTATTCCAACTTTTAACTATACGAGCACAGCCGAGAAAATGTAAACATCGAGTATTGGTTGCGTTGTTAGCAACTTTTTCTCTCGCCAACCTTTCAGTAATTTTAATGCTAGTGTTAATTACGATAGTAATAACATATACTGTAGGATATCATATTTATTTGTCTAAAAATTATTAATTTTAGCTGTAAATAACAATTTTGGATTACAAACTGTACAATCTTTATTTCTCAATAAAAATTACGGTACGTTACAGTACTGTATTGCATTTAAAATCTAAAAATTTGTAAAACTTTATTTCCAATCAA
>NC_090726.1:115963525-115966025 GCF_036898095.1 Palaemon carinicauda | reverse complement strand
GAGTTGTGAGTGGAGTGATCAGTCTCTCTACATATCAGGTGAACTGCCTGTGGAGAATTATTTGCAGATTGGTATGGTTTTATAAGATTAATGTGCACTAACTGGCTAGGCTTCCTTTTATCTGGAGTTTCAATTGCATAAGTTGTTTTAGAGACCCTTTTAGTGATTTTATACGGACCCATAAATTTTTCTCTCAATGGAGCTCCTGGAACTGGTCGATATACAAGTACATCATCTCCTACTTTGAAAGTTCTAATTTTGGCCTTTTTATCGTAATGGTTTTTCATTCGAATCTGACTGTTAGTTAAATTCAGATTGGCAAATTCATAAACATGGTCAAATTTAACCTTAAGACTTTGAAGGTATTGCGGAATACTTACTTGCTGGTCTTTGTAAGTACTTCTTAGGATGTTTTCTTTTACCATACTAAGGTTCGTCCTAGGTCTGCGGCCGAACATCATCTCGAAGGGAGAAATTCCAGTCGATTCATTAGGTGTACTCCTAAGTACATACATAAGCAGATCCAGGTCTTCATCCCAGTCTCGTCCAGTTTCACAAATGTACTTGCGCAGGAGGTTTTTAATGGTCTGGTGTACTCGTTCGAAGGCTCCATTAGTCTGAGGGTGATAAGCTGAAGCAAAAATATGGGAGATGTTTAACTGCTTTAAAGTTTGCTTAAACAAATCACTAGTGAAGTTTGTCCCCTGATCACACTGAAGCTCTTTTGGAAAACCAAAAATGGTGAATATTTCAAGAAGATTAACAATAATTGTTCTAGCAGATATGTTTTTTATAGGTACGGCTAAAGGAAATCTAGTAGTTGGACACAACAAGGTTAAAATGTACTCATTTTGTTTCTTAGTTTTGGGAAGTGGACCAACACAATCTACAATTACCTTTTCAAAAGGAGAATTAGGTACTGTAATAGGAACTAATGGTGCTGGAGGTATTTTCTGATTTGGTTTACCAGTTACCTGGCAGGGATGGCAAGATTCTATGTGGTGCTTTACATCAGCTTTCATACCAGGCCAGTAGTAATCGTCCAGTAAACGCTTATAGGTTTTGGAAATGCCTAGATGAGACTCTGCTGAATGAGCAAGATCCAATAAGGCTGCACGAAGATTAGAAGGAACTACAAGCTGGTAACTATCATGCCAGGAATTTTGTCCTACAATCTTCAAAGGTCTATAACGTCTCATAAGGATGTTATTATCAAGATAAAAATATGGTAACTTACTTTCATCAACGTCATCTTTTACTTTATCAAAGTATTCTTTCAAACTATCATCAGACCTTTGATACTCTACAAATTCATCTGAGGGAATATCAACAAGATCAGCAAGGACTTTTTCACCTAAGGTACTTTGATCCACCTTACCTGTGTGTTCAGTGTCTCTAGAAGTTGAGGTTGTAGACCTGGTGACTACTTGGCAGGGAAGCTCTACCACCGGAGAAAACTCTTTGCAAGCTTTTTCGATCACTACTTCAGGCTGAGTAATGACAAGACTAGGAGTACCGTTAGTTTGAGCCAAGTCATTACCAAGTATCATGTCTATGTTCTTGCAAGGCAGGTCAGAATCCAACAAGGCGACATTAGTTGAACCTTTAAAATAAGGACAATCAAGAGAAATCTGTACAATAGGTAAAACCTTTTGACAAGTCAAATCTGACACAGTTACATACTGATCTGTTGGTTTAGCTAAATCTTTTAACTTTGAGCTAATGATAGTTTGTGATGACCCTGTATCTCTCAAAATTTGCACGGGAATATCATTTACTTTACCAGGATATGTAAATGCTGTAAAGTCTGATAGAGGTTGAGCACAGTGAAGAGTCGTTTTATTTGCAGTATTCCCTGATTTGGGTCCTTGTGAAAAAGCATTAGGAGAAGCCTTACCATGAGATGCTTTGCATTTGGGACTAGGACAGTCTTTAATATGATGACCTTTCTTACAAAAAGTACAAACCTGGGGGGAAGATGAAGGTGAGGACGAATGTGGTTTAAGTTTATGAATGAGATGGTAATCATCAGCTAATAGGGCAGCCCTTTTGCCATCTTTTTCTTGTTTTTCTCTAATAAACATTGCCACATTAGCTGGAATACGCCTCAGGAATTCTTCTAAAACTATTAAATTCTTTAATTGTTCTAAAGTAGTTATTTGTTCCTTGTCTATCCATTTATTAAACTGCTTCAACTTCAATGTGAAAAACTCTAGATAGGTTTGAGCTTGGTTCTTCAAAGTTTGTCTGAAGATTTGTCTATACCCTTCTGCTGTAACACTATAAGCATCTAATATGGCAGTTTTAAAGACTTCATAATCCCTTTCTTGGACAAGTTGTGCTGCCACATATGCAGCTTTTCCTTTGAAGGAGTTTCTGATTAAGAGAACATATTGGTCTCTAGGCCAGTTGAGAGACGTTGCAGTGTTTTCAAAAGTAATGAAAAAAACATCAGGATCTTTTTCATCGAAGACAGGCAGGAGTTTGCGTGCTTTACTAA
>NC_090726.1:115943525-115958525 GCF_036898095.1 Palaemon carinicauda | reverse complement strand
TCTCTCTCTCTCTCTCTCTCTCTCTCTCTCTCTCTCTCTCTCAGGATTTGGCAAAAAACAAAAATAAAAACAAAACAAAAGTAAATCCTTCACAGTGCCTTGAATTTTATTCAGACATGGCTACACTGGGGTTTGTTTCTGCTTATTCCCTTAACCATTGGTTGTGGATATACCAGCAGGTTTTGGGATTTAGTCAGAATCTCAGAGTATTTAGTCTTCTGTCGACAACCTGCCGGCAGGGTGAGTGGGTTGTAGGATACCATCATTCCCCTGCTGGCAAGGTGGCCGGCAATGGAGGTTAGCCCTCCATAGCTGCTTAGAGTTATGGTAGTATACCATCTTCTCCTTGTGACTAAAAGACTAGTCCTGTGCCACAGTACCCTGGGCTGAAGAGTGATATTCTTTTAGCTTAGGATAATGTGGCACTGGAACTCTGTTTCTCCTTTGTTGAGAGGAGGCGGTAGTGCCGCCATCCCCTTAACTGTGTCGGCAGTCTATGGGTTGGAGAACTGAGTCTCTCCTGTCACTTGAGATTCTGCCGATACTGGAACAGAGTTTCTTTTAATAGGTGGTAGGTCTGACAATTTTGTCAGTTCCTTTCACACTCATTACAGGACCCTGTTCCCTACCCCTCTATCCTCTTTTGATGGTTGATCCATTGTCTTTCTTTAATCTGACATCTTGCAACCTTGCCATTGCCGGTAGGTTGCTGGAGCCAGCCAGACTCCCTCTCTAGTCATGGCTGACGGCAGGGTATACTGCCGCCAGCCGGCCTGGCCGGCAATTGCCGGCCTGGCCGGCAGCCAAGAAGACTGCCGACAGTTTGAGACTGTCGGCAGCTGCCGGCCTGGCCGGCAACTGTCAACCCAATAGCCAACTGCCGGCCTGGACGGCAGCCAAAAAGGCTGCCGACAGTCGAAGACTGTCGGCAACTACCGGCCCAACCGGCAACTGCCGGCCCAATCACCAACTGCCGGCCTGGCCGGCAGTTGCAACCATGATGGCCGTGAGTGGGTAGTCCCTTCTGTCCCCAAGGTTCTTCAGTCCTCCCTTGGATTGCTGCTATAGGTTCTGTTGCTGGGGTACTGCCGGCCGGGCCGGCAAAGACAGTGTTGAATCAGTTGGCAGCACGCCGACTGTACTGATACTGTCGGCGGGTTGCCGGCCGGCAGTGTATAGGTGGTACCTTGCCGGCAATAGTACTGTAGCTACATAGAAGCCTAAATGTTACATTCTCCCCTTCTATTAGAATCTTCTTTCTGGAGAAAGGCAGTCAAATTAGACTTTTACATCCTTAATTACTGTATACATTTACAGTAAGGAATAGCCTTTTTTCCATACTATCTCTCTCTCTCTCTCTGGCTTGCCGGCAAGACCTAGCTAGACCGGCAACATGCCGGCTGAACTACTGTATGGGTTATACAGATAGCCAGTATATATCAGTTTAGAATATACTGCAGATAGAAAACTACTATATATCTTATACTAGTAGTTATTTCCAATTCATTTTGGATATCCAACTCGGGCATTTTCTAAGCCTAATACTATATTGAATGAATATGATTTCTTCAATATTCTGATTAGTAATCAGTTTTAAATACTTCAAGGCAAGAGTAATACACTTCTAACCCTTAAAGGGTAGAGCCTTTATCGTTGAGTCTCCCTGATCAGGAAACTCTATATTTTAATATAGTAGGAAGACTACAGCAAATGGGCTGAGTGGGATATACAAATATATGTCTTTATTTTTTCCTAGTCCAGCTGGCTACATGCTAGATGGACCGTACTGTCATATGCTGCTATGAAGGCAGCATAATGACTAGACTACAATACATAAGGTACAGTAGCCAGTAAATTGCAATATAGACTTACTGCAATTAGAAAACTACAGTACCATTATACAGTAGTAATTTCTAACATACCTTGGGTATCCTTGTACGAGCATTCTGCTGATACCGCTCATATATTGAATGAATATTTTCTTCAATAGTCTGATCTAGAATCAGTCATCCTGACCCCACAGTATTAACATTATTTTGGGACAGTGATTTGATACCTCTCTACCCCTAGGGGTAAGAGCCTTTCTACTTGTAGTTTCTCAATAGAGAAATATCCATGTAGTTAATGCTGAGGGGAGGTAGCAGCATTTGCTTGCAGGGGTACTATCCCTTTATAGCTTATTATCCTAAGCTATTCTGTTGTAGATGACATTTACATGTTGATTATCAAAGAAGTAATCCCTTGTATACACATTTGGTTTTCCTTTCTTTACAGGAGGAACTCCAGATATCTTGTGCTGCAGTCCTCTGCAAGGCCAAGAGTAAGTACTTTTACGGTCATAATACTTGCAGGTTGCATGCCCCCTGCAATATTATTTCCGGATCCCTACATTATTGGAACCCACAGGTTTGCAATATATGTCGGACATTAATGTCTGAAGGATTTGAAAATCCCAAGTCTACGGAGACTAGGGATACAGCTCAATATAAATTACGCAACTGGGTGAGAGGCTTCCAAAAGATCTCTCCAGGACCTTTCCTACCTAATGATAGGATGCGTAAGCTACTATTTCCAAAGGCAAGCGAGGAAATAGTAGTGCCTCAGGAGCCAACTACATCCCCTGACGGCCAGAAAACCTTTGGGATTGAGGGCAAGAAGTGCCCCAAGGTAGAAGAGATAAATGTTGTGTCGGAATTTCCTCCGTCTATGCCGGCTATAGAGCCATCGATGTCAACATCTTCGTCTTCTACCTCTCTATTGGATAATGTGGTACAATTATGTATCCAACATAAGAATCAGATAGAGAGCTTTCGTAAACAAAACGGAAAGCAGGAAGTAAAACCCAAGATAGAGCCTCGTAAAGCTTCTCTTGTCACTTCCCACGGGTCAGTCAAACGACCCATGAATCAAGATCTTCCAACATGCTCCATAACCAATTCCTGGAGGTTTGCGGAGCAGATGTCGATTTCAAATGGCAATCTCTACATCTCAGAGAAAATAGGTGCGGTTCCTTTGGACAAAATTCAATTTTGGCCAAGCTTTGATGATTTCCCTAGTTGTTGGGTCCGACTGAAGTACGAACCAAAGTCAGAAAAGGAGCGGAACCAAAGGAGGTCATGATTCTTGACCATGATAAGGCACAGACTATCCTCTCAGGCAGTGTGAAAAGGGCGGATTATTCATAAACGAAGGTATTCTCACTGAATAACAGACACCCTTCCTTTCTTGCTCCTACTTCACTCTCATTCCCCTTTATGGGGAAGGCATTTACTTCTGTTGTCAAAGCTGTAGAGGCGGGTGAGCGATGTCCCACACTTGATGAGTGCAAGCCTTTGTCTCCAGCTTTTCCCGGATAGGAAAAGGATTGGAAGGAAGTCCATTTGACATTTTCAGTAGGAAAATTAGACAAGGATGTCGCAAGTCGACAATTCAATGTATGTCTCCCTAAATTGTCCGATTTGCTCTTGTTTAATGAACACGAGTCAAAGGAGAGACTTGCGACATCCCTTCTCTACAAAACTACATAGAGTTGTGTTCAACCTACGAAAACACCCCAGGCATGCTCATGGTCATAGCCAAAATGCATATGGCTACCTTGCTAAAGGACCTTTACGCCTTTGTGAAGGCTAGGAGAGCATGTAGAGAGTTTGTGTTCGCTGCTGCAACAGTGAAACACGAAACAAGGAAGCTAATATCTTCCAACATCTGGGGTAAAGACCTCTTCCCACACGAGGTCATTAAGGATGTAATTAAGAAAGCCACCATGGAGAACATAAGTCTTCTCCAAAAATGGGGCATTCCTTCAAAGAGATAATCTTCTGTGGTTGTGGGTCCCCAACCTAAAAAGATCGAAAATGCTGGAAATATCTGGGCTGCTCAACAACATTCCACTATTCCAGTGACCACGGTGCTACAGGCAGATGGTCAAAAGTCTAAGCCTACTGACTACTCGAAGCATAAAGACGCTTCGGCAAGGAGGAACTTTCCCTCAGGATCGCAGGACCTTCGATCCTTCGGTCCAAAGCCTATTCAAGAGGAGCCATTGGTGGGAAACAGAAATGTCCCTACCATCATTTCCTTACCTTCTCCTACAGTTCAAAACCCTCCTGGAGAAGTATACCTGAGAGCTATAGAGCATACAGGTGGTAAGGAAACTATAGCTCATCGAGTTCCAGGGAAGGCTGTTTTGTGTTCACGAGAAGGACTCAAGATATCAATGAATCATTCTGAACTTGTCGCCACTCAACAAGTTCATAAAAAACAGCAAGTTCTGAATGTTAATCCTTCTGAACATATGGACCTTGTTCCAATTAGGGGTGTTCGTAGTCTTGTCAGACCTGAAAGGTGTCCTTCGGAACCTTCCAGTCAACCACCCCCCTTCCTCCTATCTAGAATTCATGTTACAGAGAGTAACATTCATCCTAGGAAAGATACGTGTCGGACTCACAGTCCTAAGTATCTTCAAAGGATTGACGAACTTAGTCACGTCAAAGTCAAGCCTAGAAATAGTTCAGGTATTAATATACCTGATCGAAAGGCTGGAGTGGGCAGCACCCGAAGTGTCGGGCCAATGTGCATTCAAAGAGATGACCCGGTTCCCGGGACATCACAGATGCAAGATAAACTTCTAAAAGTCTCGACTTTCTCCAGCTCTGGGCTTTCGATGGTTAAAAAACCATCGAAGCCCTCAGTCACATCAACTCTCCTTTCCTTTGGGAATATAAAAGGAGCTCGCGAGGTCTGTCAAGACACTCAGGTAATCAGTCAGATTTCCAAAATGCCAACAGGGAAAAGTGCTAAACTTTCCCCAGTTCGCAATAGTGATAGACCTGGTGCTAAGGGCACACCGGAAAGATGCGTTAAGAGCTTGGAGAAAACACGCATCAAACGCTTGAATAGATAAAAAAGACTGAGATCAGTCCCTCCTTAATCGCTTCTCTAACAAAAAGTAGAGCACGAAAGTCCCAAGACTCAGCTGGTCCTTTCATGGGTGTGGAAGCCTACACACAGATCAGGCTCCCTACGACTGATCTGAGACACCAAAGCGATAATAAGACGTCACATTCGAACGTCTCGTACAGTCTTGGTGAAGTTACCCATCCCTTTCCTAAAGGTAGGGCACCTAACAGCAGTTCATTTACAACTGAACCACGATGTGACGGTCGATACTCTATCACGATCCAAGGCGATAGAGTTGGAATGGTCCATGGACGCAGACATATTCCCTCCCAGATGGGAACAAGTCCTGGAACTGCAGCTCGACCTCTTCATCACGAGCGTCTTCAAGAAACTACCTCACTAAATAGCCCTATACGAGGATCCTCTAATGGGGCTGATAGACTAGATGAGGCTGGTCCTAGCTCCGATCCTAGGTATATTTCCGAAGGTTCAGAAATCAACTGCCTTCGGTTTATCACAGAGAACCCAAACCCTTCATTTCATGAATTTCTTGCTCTAGCAGTTAGAAAAAGGTTTGGAATCTCAGAAGGCAATATAGAATTCTTAGAAGAATACAAGGCTAAGTCTACTAGAAGACAATATGAGTCTTCCTGGAAGAAGCGGGTTGCGTTTGTCAAAACAAAAGGACCGAAAGAAATTTCAATGAACTTCTGTCTGTCCTTCTTTGTCCACCTTCATAGCCAAGGTCTGGCGGCCAATAAGATAAATACGTGCAAGTCAGCTTTGACTAGGCCTCTCCTATATGCCATCCAAGTGGATCTGGCGCATGAAATCTTTAATAAGATTCCGAAGGCATGTGCTAGGCTTAGGCCCGCAGTACCACCAAAGCCTATCTCTTGGTCTTTGGACAAGGTCTTACATTATGCCTCATCTGTGAACAATGAAGACTGTTCTCTTAAGGACCTAACCCAAAAGGTTATTTTCCTATTTGCTCTAGCCTCTGGGGCTAGAGTTAGTGAAATAGTGGCCCTATCCAGAGATGAGGGTCACATTCAGTTCACGGAATTAGGAGAACTGAATCTCTTTCCTGATCCATCCTTTCTCGCAAAAAAACGAGCTACCCACTAAGAGGTGGGGTCCCTGGAGAATCTGTCCTCTGAAGGAAGATGTCTCTCTATGTCCTGTAGAGTGTCTAAAGGTCTATCTTCGTAGAACTTCAGACTTCAGGGGAGGACAGCTCTTTGAAGGAGAAACTTCGGGATCAAACTTATCTCTAAATCAGCTGAGGGCAAAGCTCACCTACTTTATTCGTAGAGCAGATCCAGACAGTACTCCCGCAGGTCATGATCCGAGAAAGATTGCTTCATCACTGAACTTCTTTCAGTTTATGGATTTTGAGCGTCTTCGTTCATACACTGGATGGAAATCATCCAGAGTGTTTTACAAACACTATGCAAAACAAGTGCATAATTGAAAAGACTTCAAATTATTAATTTGAATAGTTAAGTATTGATACATTTGGCATTTAAATTTGATTTGAAAAAACTTCAAATTATTAATTTGAATAGTTAAGTATTGATACATTTGGCATACAGAAGTGTCGCTAATTGCCCCTTTACTTTTAGATAGTAACTACTATACAGTAGTTATATCCAGTTATATCTGCCTGCCGTTAACGTCGTTGTGAAGTTTTTTCACACAGACGTCAGTCTTCAGCAACCTTACACGGGAGTGAGGAGCAGCAGCTCTCTTTCTCTCTCTCTCATTATTCAAGTGCATTTTAGGATTTATACACACGCTGGATTAACTATTATGGATTTTTCCTCTACCATGGAAATAATTACACACTAATTCATTGAGGATGGGATCCGGACGCGGCTTAGCGATGATCGTCTGTTGAATGATTTTTTCCACACTCGCCAGAACTGTTATCGCAACAGGGTAAGCATAAGGGGCTTTAATGCTTGTTCTTGCGTTACATATTCTATATGCCAGTGTTTTGAGAATAATTTCAAGTATTTTAATCAATTAAATTCTTACTAGATTGAACCTGTGATTTCTATGCAGTCTATAAATTTATTTAAGTATTTGACAACTCGTTAAATTTGCTAGTTGTTTTACTGATAATTTGAGAGCTGTTGTGATTTAGTGGTGATTTGAGCAAATATTTACGTGAGTGATTTCGTGATTAGTTAATTGCTGTTTTCGGTGATTCGTTGATTTCAAGATTTTGATTTATATGAAAATTGTAGATTTTAGTCAGGCGATTACAGTAATTGATATTTTGATTAGTGTTGAATTTTTGTTGATTTATTTTAGTTACTTTTTGTTAGTGTTGTATTTATTGTTCTGATTTTTCCCGTGGTTGATTCTCCTTTACTTTGTATTTTTTAGCGGATGAGTGAAAGGAAGAAGGTTAAGCCCTCGCAGTTGTGAACCTTAAAATCTCGTATAATAGTGCATTTCGAAGACTCGTTTACGTCATTCCACCACCAGCTGCTACAGTGAAATTTATATAATTTTAAATTATGTATTCATAAATGTCTAACCATTTAAATTTAAATTTATTAAATATTTAAAATGCACTTTTTCCATCTCTACCTTTTCACTTAAAAATGCAAGGTTTAATGATATGATCGTGGTCATTACATATCAATTTTATATTTACATATGTAGACCACCCCCCATTTTTCCGCTTGGTCCTTCGAACCGGATTCGAACCAGTAACCTATGGATGATTTGATTTTGACTAAAGTTAGACTGGACTCCTTAGTTCTGCAGGAGGATTTGGATAGGCAGGATTTTGAATGTGAGGAATATCATCGTAAAATTAAATTACTGTCAAACAAAATGCAATCTCGACTTGATAATCTCTCTGTACAGATTGATAATAAAACTCCTTGCAGAACTAAAATTGATTTGCCCAAGTTGAATTTGCCTCGGTATTATGCAGAATCTAAGGAAGATAAATTTACATGTAAGCGATTTTTTGAAGTTTTTGAACACTTGACTGCTCCGTATAATTTAAATGAAGTTGAGAGGTATAATTTACTTGAGCAGCAATGTCATAGTAGAGCAAAGGCTATGATTAGTTCTATAAAGGTGTCCCAGCAAACTTTTGGTCAGGCTAAACAAACTTTGATCGCAGCATTTGCTGATGAAATGCCTCAGAAGTTTGTCCTCATTAAAGAGTTAACTGACTTGAGGTTTGTTTGGGGCAAGGATGATCCATATATTTTTTATGCTCATATTAAGAAGCTGATTGATGCAGTGATAGATAATGCTATTGATTTGGACACTGTTATGCTTTATTTTGTGTGATCTTCATTGGCTACTAAATTTCAAGATATCATAGTTGCGATCACAAATAAGTCTCATCCTACTTTAGATGAGGTCACTGGTAAATTTTTGGAAGCTTGCAGCAGGTATAACGCTCAATTAAACATTAGTAAAGAAAGTCCATGTAAAACCCCAGTGTTGGCTACTAGTTTGAATACTAGTTTAACCAGGAGTTTATGTATGCTTTGTAATGCTAAAGATCACAAAATTGCCAGTTGTACAAAGTATTTGCAAGTATCTGATAAAATAAAGCGATTAAAAGAATTGCACAAGTGCTTTAAATGCTTAAAGGCAGGTCATAATAGTAATGAGTGCAGATTTCAAACGTCAGGTGTATGCTTCAAATGCAAAAAGGGTAAACACTGGAGTTTTTTGTGTAGTTCAAAGCCAACAGATTTTAGTAATAGTAAGCAAACTACCACAAAGGTGGTTAATGTTGTCGAGAGTGTTAATGAAATACCATCAACTGTTACAGCATCTAGTCATTTGGATATTGTTGATTCTTTATTACCATTACTAACAGTGACGACTGAACATGATCGTGTAAAAGTGGATACAGTTTTGGATTCGGGTAGCCAGAATTCCTTTATTGAGGAAAGTCTAGCAGCTTTCTTGAACTTAAAGGTAGTAGATCCTAAGATACATTTGATTATCAAGGGGATTAATACTAATCAAAAGATTTGTACCAAGTCGGTGAGTTTTCCTTTTAAGATTGGTGATGTAAGTTATGAAATTACTTGTATTTGTATTCCTAAGATTAAAATTCAGATGAAAGGTCCTCATATGTATAGATTAATAAAACTGCTAAGGCAGAATGGTAGAGAGGTTGCTTATGATAAATTCAATGATTTAAACAAAATTCATGACATTGATGATATAAAGCTACTGATAGGTGCAAAGGATTGGCATTGTGTGATGAGCATGGAGAGTGGAGTACTAGGTCAAAAAGTTAGACTGACTTCTTTTTACAGAATTAATGATAAACTAATATTAATTGGTTCTATTTCTGCCTGGATAAAGAATCTTTCCGATGCAGTAGATACATCTTTGATGTCTCATAGGAAGATTTCTGAAGAAACAAAATCTACTACTTCATACATTGGCACTATGGAGATTGATTCTGATGGATTTGACTATGAAGTGCCAACACTTGATGGAATATATAATTTTGAAAGCCTGCCAGATATAGCAGAGGTTGCGGATTATTTTCAGTTGGGTCATGATTGTAAGATATTCATAAATATGGAAGAAGAGGATTCTATTGAATGTGTTACTAATGAAACTGAGCAAGAAGTGACAGATTTTATTTTATGCAACATTTACAGAGATTCTGAAAATTTTTATGTCGTACCAATTCCTTGGTTGACTAGATATAAAGATCTTCTTGGATCAAATGAGAGACTTGCTTTCAAGGTTCTGTGCAGTCTGAAGAAGAAATACATGAACAGTAATGTTCTAAAGCGAATTGATGAAGTTTTCCAGTCACAAATTGATTTGGGAATCATTGAAAAAGTTGAAGATTTTGAAAAATATAAAAGGAAATTTCCAAAATATTTCTTCATTAGCCACAGTCCTGTAATTAAAGAAGAAAGAGATACTACGAAAGTAAGAGTTATTTACATGGCGAATCTTCCAGAAAAGAGACATGATGGCAGTAAAGGCATTAGTCTGAATCAATGTATTCACCCAGGTTATAACAAGAATTTTAAAATAAGTGATGCATTGACCATGATGAGGTTTGACAAGTTTATACTTGGATTTGATATTTCAAAAGCCTTTCACAGATTGGCCATTGATGATGAGAATTCCTCAAAATTTCTCTTTTATTGGTTTAAGGATGTTGAATCTAGAGATTTTACACCAGTTGTGTATCGCTCAAAGCGAGTAATATTTGGGATGTCTGTTTCTCCATATCTGTTGCAGTGCTGTCTTTATAAAATGCTAATATTGGAGACAGATGGTGATACTGAACAAATTCGGGAATTGAAAAAAAGAATCTTCCAAGGCAGTTATGTTGATAATTTTCTAATTGGTTGTGCAGATGAAGATGAAGTTGAAATGGTTCACAGGGAAGCCAGTACAATATTTGAGCAGCATAAATTTCCATTGCAGCAGTATGTTACTAATTATTCTCAATTTCAGCGTGACATTGACTGTAAAGTTGGCACAGAGACTCCACAAGAGGTTAAAATTCTTGGCATGTGCTGGGACAGATATAATGATGTACTAAAGGCCACATGTGTTAAATTAAATGTTGAAGCCAATACTCCTAGGCAGATTTTGAGTTCAGTAATGAGTATATTTGATTTGAATAATGCTAACTTGCCTGTTTTAAACAGATGTAAGATCTTCCTCAGGCAATTACAGTCTGATTATGTAGATAAATGGGATACTTCTCTTCATGGTGCTCAGCTAAATGAATGGAGAAACATAGCTTCACAATTCAATAATGGTGAAAGGCTAGAGATACCAAGATATATGGGTAGCAGAAATTCTAATTTTGATATAATTGTAATGAGTGATGCGAGTAAAAACTTTATTGGATGTGTTATTTACTTGCAGGAGAGAGATTCAAAGTTGGTATCCTTCGTATCTGCCCATAATAAGATTCTGAATGAAAATCTGAAAGGGCGAACTATGCCTGTACTCGAACTCACTGCAGTAGAGTATGCATTGCAAAGGGCTTTCGATCTGTATAAAATGCTCACTTCTTGTATTGTGCCTATTGCAGTTAATGACATAATGTTGTTTTCAGATTCTACGATTGCCTTAAGTTGGCTAGCTGAATATGAGAACTTGAGAACAAAGCTTCAAAAGAGAAGTGTATATGTAAATAATAGAATCGCAAATATTGTCGACCTCTGTAAATCTACACACTCGGTGAAGTTAGCTCACGTAGGATCAAATGAAAATGCTGCAGATTTCACGACTAGATTAGTATCCTTCTCAAAGTTAAGAAACTCTTGTTACTTGACCGGACCCAAGATGTTACGGGAAGATTTAAATTTACTAGAATGGCTTGTAATTCCTAATCCAGGCATGATTAATGATGTGGATATACCCAAGGTGGTTGTAAATAAGGCAAGTGTTGAAGATATGTCAGTTGGTACAGTTGTTGATTTAACTAAGTATTCTTCACTTGACAAAGCAATTAAAGTACTAATGAAAGTTAAGCTTTTCATAAACAAATTAAGATTAAGAATAAATTCTAAGAGCCAGCAGTCAATTGCCTTAATAGATGCAAGCTACAAAAAATGCAGTAATGATTTGCTAAAGCTTGATCAACAGAATTGCTTTCCAGATTTACAAGAATTTTTCACTTCAAAACGGAAAGCAAAAAAGTCTATTCCTGAGCTAGTTAGTAGAATAAATGTATTTTGTGACTCTGATGGTATTCTTAGAGTAAAATGTAAAATGGGAAAGATGTCTAAAGGTATGATGTCGAGAACTCCAATACTCATTAGTAATAATAGCGATTTCGGTAGAATACTGATAATGGACACTCACGTGAAGTTTAATCACTCAGGTACTTGTTATGTGCTACATAAATTGAAACCGGCATTTTTTCTGCTCAAGGGATTTTCAACAGTTAAGAAGGTTGTGAATGAATGTTACCACTGTAAACGTTTTAATAGTAGACCAGTTTTAGTTAATGCTAATGACTATAGAGAGTGGAATGTGAATCCCATAAAGAGGTTTTTTTCTGTATGTTTCATTGATTACTTTGGACCATATTTCACAAGGTATGGAAGTGACAAAGTTAAAACCTATGGGGTAATTTTTAAATGCATTTGGTCTCACATGATTATGTTGAAATAGTGACTTCAGCTGATTCTAAAGGATTTTTATTGGCTTTTCAAAATCATGTTTACAACTATGGTTTGCCTAACAAAGTATTTTCAGATTCTGGCTCAAATCTTGGTGGTGCATTCACATGGATTGAGGAATGTCTGAAAGCAAGTGAGGTGCAGGAATTCTTCAATCAGAGGGGTTTCGATGTCACTGAATTTTCACAGTATCCTCGTGGTTCTCTGAATCGTGGTATTGGAGGTATCATAGAGTCCGGAGTTGGTCTGGTAAGAAAGTTAATACATGGAGCAATCCATAATAATATTCTAGATTTTCTGGAATTTTCTCATGTAATTAAACAATGCATATGTTACGCTAATAAGAAACCCATTTCTGAACTTGGCGCATTGAGGGAACAGAATGTGAATGATGATTTTCAGTTGCTGTCACCAGAGTTTTTGAAATTTGGATATGATACACAGGTTATGGAATGTATATATCACGAAAGTCAATTTGATGATTATGACTCTTCTGACTTGGGTAAGGACTTTCGGCGTTTAATTCATATTAAAGAGAAATTGCGTAATAGTTATCACAATGAATTTTTATTTGGATTGCAAGATCAGGCAACTAAATACAGAGGTAAATATTACCCTAGGGAGCACGTTAAAATATCAAAAGGTGACATAGTCTTGATAAAAGATTCAATGGTTAAGGCTCCCAATTACCCTTTAGCCAGAGTTCTTGATGTTATTTATAATTCTCTTGGTGAGGCTGTTCAAGTACAATTGGTCAAGGGTAATAAAAGTGTTGTTTTTAGGGATATATCGTCTGTTATTCTTTTGGTTAAAGGTGATGGGTTAAGTGATTCTCATATTGATCAGTTAGATTTAAATCTTGTACCTCAGAGTGATTCTAATGTTGTTTCTAATGACAATATTGCAAGAATTCAACGGGGGGCTGCTTTGATTCGTTCTGAGAAGAATAAGCAGCTAGCTCAATCCGGTCTTGTATAGAAATTTAAATTTAAATCCGCGGGGGGCAGATTGAAAAAACTTCAAATTATTAATTTGAATAGTTAAGTATTAATACATTTGGCATTTAAATTTAAATGCGCGGGGGGGGGGGGCAGATTGAAAAAACTTCAAATTATTAATTTGAATAGTTAAGTATTGATACATTTGGCATACAGAAGTGTCGCTAATTGCCCCTTTGCTTTTAGATAGTAACTACTATACAGTAGTTATATCCAGTTATATCTGCCTGCCGTTAACGTCGTTGTGAAGTTTTTTCACACAGACGCCAGTCTTCAGCAACCTTACACGGGAGTGAGGAGCAGCAGCTCTCTTTCTCTCTCTCTCATTATTCAAGTGCATTTTAGGATTTATACACACGCTGGATTAACTATTATGGATTTTTCCTCTACCATGGAAATAATTACACACTAATTCATTGAGGATGGGATCCGGACGCTGCTTAGCGATGATCGTCTGTTGAATGGTTTTTTTCCACACTCGCCAGAACTGTTATCGCAACAGGGTAAGCATAAGGGGCTTTAATGCTTGTTCTTGCGTTACATATTCTATATGCCAGTGTTTTGAGAATAATTTCAAGTATTTTAATCAATTAAATTCTTACTAGATTGAACCTGTGATTTCTATGCAGTCTATAAATTTATTTAAGTATTTGACAACTCGTTAAATTTGCTAGTTGTTTTACTGATAATTTGAGAGCTGTTGTGATTTAGTGGTGATTTGAGCAAATATTTACGTGAGTGATTTCGTGATTAGTTAATTGCTGTTTTCGGTGATTCGTTTATTTCAAGATTTTGATTTATATGAAAATTGTAGATTTTAGTCAGGCGATTACAGTAATTGATATTTTGATTAGTGTTGAATTTTTGTTGATTTATTTTAGTTACTTTTTGTTAGTGTTGTATTTATTGTTCTGATTTTTCCCTTGGTTGATTCTCCTTTACTTTGTATTTTTTAGCGGATGAGTGAAAGGAAGAAGGTTAAGCTCTCGCAGTTGTGAACCTTAAAATCTCGTATAATAGTGCATTTCGAAGACTCGTTTACGTCATTCCACCACCAGCTGCTACAGTGAAATTTATATAATTTTAAATTATGTATTCATAAATGTCTAACCATTTAAATTTAAATTTATTAAATATTCAAAATGCACTTTTTCCATCTCTACCTTTTCACTTAAAAATGCAAGGTTTAATGATATGATCGTGGTCATTACATATTGATTTTATATTCACATATGTAGACCACCCCCCATTTTTCCGGTGCATGAACCGAAACACTTCGTAGTGGCGGCAGGTAGTGTATTAAAGCCTGCCCCCTAATTACTGTGATAAACAATTAATGGTTTGGGACTTCACATGTCCTCGCACATGTTCTGGATGAGAATCATCCAGAGTGCTCTACAAACACTACGCTATGTAAGTCCATGATCTGAAGCAGCTTGTGATGACGTCAGGTAGAATATTTACCCTGCCGTCTATTCTACGATGAACAGTAATTGACTGGGACTGTCAAATAAGGGGAGAAGAGGTCATTCTTCTTAGGTATGTGTTCTTTTGATTAAGTGTTACCATGGTAACACTAGCTCTGTTCAAAATCCCAGGTGTGGAATTATACAGATAGCACTAGTGCCGGTGTACGAGGTACACAGTGCAGATAGAGGTAACCAGTACAGGAATTATAAAGAGCGATTATTTTATAATTTCTCTTCAATCTAAGAGTGGCATTCATAATTTCTTCCTTCAAGAAAGAAATATGGTCTCTGTACTCGTTTCAGGTATAATCCCATTGTCATACTACATTCGTTTTGCTAACCATCTCTTGTAGTCATTTATTAGGAATAAATGTCTATTAGAATGTAGTGCGTCCACCTTCGTCAGACAATTGTATATATACATGCCAGAGATTTTAACTTACTTAGTATGCATCCTTCATATATTTG
>NC_090726.1:115933525-115936025 GCF_036898095.1 Palaemon carinicauda | reverse complement strand
TAAGGTGCCTGTTTTATCGGTTTAGCCCCTCTAACCTCCACATCATGCTGTATCACAGCCGTACAACCTGGGGTGTCCTTAGATAAATCTGGATACACTTCTATCAAATTTAAGATGGACTCTATTTGATCCCCATCTAAGTGAGGCAACATATTTGGCAAGTTATTTAATACATCGCTATTACCTTTAGGCCACTTACCTTCTATTTCCAAACATTCTCTTTCCATTTTTACTTTCCCCAACAACAACAATGGCTTCTTTGCTACTCTTTCATAATAGGGTTTCAACATGTTAACATGACAAAGCTTGTGTTTTTGTCTTCTACTTGGGGTCTCCACCAGATAATTCAAGCTACTTACCCTCTTAGCTATCTTCCATGGTCCTGAAAACTTGGCTCCTAGGGGATTACCAGGGGTAGGTAATAAAACTAAAACTTTTTCCCCAACTTCAAATACCCTTCTTCTAGCTTTGATGTCAAAATTCTTTTTCATTTTACCTTGCCCAACTTTCAAGTTCTCCTTAGTAAACTCCCAAAACTTATAAAGCTTTTTCCTAGATTCTTTTAGAAATTGTACCAGGCTAACTTTTGGATTATTATTTTCCCAACTTTCCTTAACAACATCCAAAGGACCTCTTACCTTGTGACCAAATACAAGCTCAAATGGAGAAAATCCCATCATATCACTCGGTACAGACCTAAATGCAAACAATAAATAAGGTATTGCTTTATCCCAGTTCCTTGGATCTTCCCCACAATATTTTTTAGCATGGACTTCAAAGTTTGATGAAATCGTTCAATCTGACCCTGGCTCTCTGGGTGGTATGGTGAGGAAATTACGATTAATTTTGAACTCTTTCATCTGTTTAACAAATTCTTTACTCATAAAATTACTACCACAGCCAGACTGAACCGATTTCGGCAATCCAAACCTAGTAAAGAAACCAATAAGTGCTTCAATTACTTTCTTACTGTGAATACTCCTTAAGGGTACAGCTTCGGTGTACCTGGACATTCTATCCATGATTGTCAGTATATACTGAAAACCACTGCTAGTCTTTGGCAATGGCCCCACAATATCTATTAATATCTCTTTAAATGGTTCTTCAATCACTGGAATGGGTTGTAAAGGTGCTTTAGCAATTCTCTGATTTGGTTTACCAACCATTTGACACTTTTTACAAGAATTAGCATACCTCTTCACTCTGCCTTCATTCTTGGCCAAAAGAAATGCTCAGCAACTTTCCTAAAAGTTTTGCTTACTCCAAAATGACCAGCAAGTAAATCTTCATGTGCAAACCACAAGATTTTGCCCCGATATTCAAGAGGAACTACTATCTGCTTCCTTACCTCCCTCATCTCAGTTGGCGACCTTTTGAAACGACTAAACCGATACAGGATACCATCTTCCCATTTCAACTTAGGTCTCGTCAAATCTGAGCTAACCTCTCCTTCCCCCTCTTCATTAAACTCTTCCTTCTGAGGAATACTTAGTGAGTTCCTATCCCATCCTACAGTATCATCCCACTCAGATACCAGACTAGGAACTTTCACATCAGAAACTCCCTCTACCAGTCCTTCAAGCCTATCTAGACCCAAATCCTCATCCTCAACACTAGGAGACTGGACTCTAGAACGAGTAATAGCCATCGTAGGACTACTCTCACCAATCTGAGTGGTACTGTTACATTGCACTACCGGACAATTACTCCCCGTATCCGACTCAGTATCATTGGCTATCACAACCTGCACACCGTTCACTGGTAGTTCATCTGCAATTGCCATCTTTAACGGACCCTTGACCCAATCCGAGTTTAACCAAAACTCGGCCAGAGGACACGCCACCACCGTGTTTGGGAAGCCACCCAACAACACATACTCTAGCTGCTCCTCTACAAAATTGTCAGGCAACGCTGATCTCAAAATCAACGACTGGGCAGCACCAGTATCCCGCAATACATTTACCCGTCTCCCAAAACCATCCTGGTCCTTTGTGAACACTTCACCACTTGAGACATATTTTCCAAAGTTACCAAACTCACAGGATACACCCCCAGAAGTTCTCCCAAGTAGACCTACAGGCTTCTTGGAACTCCCCTGCCCCTTCCAGGCAGAACATTCTGACCTAATATGGCCGTTCTTTTTACAAAAAAAAAAACATGTTACATAACTTTCACTTGTCTTTGGAAAAGACTGAACCTTTTTTCCAGGAGAACTGGATTTAGAAGATTTTGCTCCCTGCTCCGGAGTCTTTTCACACCTCCTATCCATATCCCACCTACTTTGCTTATCAGCAAACTTATACACAGACTTGTGTGATAGTGCGTACTCATCGGCTGCCACTGCAACTGCTCCCACAGTATCTAACTTTAAGTCTTCTAAATGTATCTTCAGTTCATGCCCTACATTATTCTTGAACTCTTCAATAAATATTATTTCCCTTATCCCTGCAAAATCATCAACCCCTTTTGATTTCAACCATTGATCAAATGCTAATTCTTT
>NC_090726.1:115908864-115923864 GCF_036898095.1 Palaemon carinicauda | reverse complement strand
CAAGTCTGTGTATAAGTTTGCTGATAAGCAAAGTAGGTGGGATATGGATAGGAGGTGTGAAAAGACTCTGGAGCAGGGAGCGAAATCTTCTAAATCCAGTTCTCCTGGAAGAAAGGTTCAGTCTTTTCCAAAGACAAGTGAAAGTTATGTAACGTGTTTTTTTTTTTTTTGTAAAAAGAACGGCCATATTAGGTCAGAATGTTCTGCCTGGAAGGGGCAGGGGAGTTCCAAGAAGCCTGTAGGTCTACTTGGGAGAACTTCTGGGGGTGTATCCTGTGAGTTTGGTAACTTTGGAAAATATGTCTCAAGTGGTGAAGTGTTCACAAAGGACCAGGATGGTTTTGGGAGACGGGTAAATGTATTGCGGGTTACTGGTGCTGCCCAGTCGTTGATTTTGAGATCAGTGTTGCCTGACAATTTTGTAGAGGAGCAGCTAGAGTATGTGTTGTTGGGTGGCTTCCCAAACACGGTGGTGGCGTGTCCTCTGGCCGAGTTTTGGTTAAACTCGGATTGGGTCAAGGGCCCGTTAAAGATGGCAATTGCAGATGAACTACCAGTGAACGGTGTGCAGGTTGTGATAGCCAATGATACTGAGTCGGATACGGGGAGTAATTGTCCGGTAGTGCAATGTAACAGTGCCACTCAGATTGGTGAGAGTAGTCCTACGATGGCTATTACTCGTTCTAGAGTCCAGTCTCCTAGTGTTGAGGATGAGGATTTGGGTCTAGATAGGCTTGAAGGACTGGTAGAGGGAGTTTCTGATGTGAAAGTTCCTAGTCTGGTATCTGAGTGGGATGATACTGTAGGATGGGATAGGAACTCACTAAGTATTCCTCAGAAGGAAGAGTTTAATGAAGAGGGGGAAGGAGAGGTTAGCTCAGATTTGACGAGACCTAAGTTGAAATGGGAAGATGGTATCCTGTATCGGTTTAGTCGTTTCAAAAGGTCGCCAACTGAGATGAGGGAGGTAAGGAAGCAGATAGTAGTTCCTCTTGAATATCGGGGCAAAATCTTGTGGTTTGCACATGAAGATTTACTTGCTGGTCATTTTGGAGTAAGCAAAACTTTTAGGAAAGTTGCTGAGCATTTCTTTTGGCCAAGAATGAAGGCAGAAGTGAAGAGGTATGTTAATTCTTGTAAAAAGTGTCAAATGGTTGGTAAACCAAATCAGAGAATTGCTAAAGCACCTTTACAACCCATTCCAGTGATTGAAGAACCATTTAAAGAGATATTAATAGATATTGTGGGGCCATTGCCAAAGACTAGCAGTGGTTTTCAGTATATACTGACAATCATGGATAGAATGTCCAGGTACACCGAAGCTGTACCCTTAAGGAGTATTCACAGTAAGAAAGTAATCGAAGCACTTATTGGTTTCTTTACTAGGTTTGGATTGCCGAAATCGGTTCAGTCTGGCTGTGGTAGTAATTTTATGAGTAAAGAATTTGTTAAACAGATGAAAGAATTCAAAATTAATCGTAATTTCCTCACCATACCACCCAGAGAGCCAGGGTCAGATTGAACGATTTCATCAAACTTTGAAGTCCATGCTAAAAAAATATTGTGGGGAAGATCCAAGGAACTGGGATAAAGTAATACCTTATCTATTGTTTGCATTTAGGTCTGTACCGAGTGATATGATGGGATTTTCTCCATTTGAGCTTGTATTTGGTCACAAGGTAAGAGGTCCTTTGGATGTTGTTAAGGAAAGTTGGGAAAATAATAATCCTAAAGTTAGCCTGGTACAATTTCTAAAAGAATCTAGGAAAAAGTTTTATAAGTTTTGGGAGTTTACTAAGGAGAACTTGAAAGTTGGGCAAGGTAAAATGAAAAAGAATTTTGACATCAAAGCTAGAAGAAGGGTATTTGAAGTTGGGGAAAAAGTTTTAGTTTTATTACCTACCCCTGGTAATCCCCTAGGAGCCAAGTTTTCAGGACCATGGAAGATAGCTAAGAGGGTAAGTAGCTTGAATTATCTGGTGGAGACCCCAAGTAGAAGACAAAAACACCAGCTTTGTCATGTTAACATGTTGAAACCCTATTATGAAAGAGTAGCAAAGAAGCCATTGTTGTTGTTGTGGAAAGTAGAAATGGAAAGAGAATGATTTGAAACAGAAGGTAAGTGGCCTAAAGGTAATAGCGATGTATTAAATAACTTGCCAAATATGTTGCCTCACTTAGATGGGGATCAAATAGAGTCCATCTTAAATTTGATAGAAGTGTATCCAGATTTATCTAAGGACACCCCAGGTTGTACGGCTGTGATACAGCATGATGTGGAGGTTAGAGGGGCTAAACCGATAAAACAGGCACCTTATAAAACTAATCCATTGAAAAGGGAAGTAATCAAAACAGAGGTAGAGTACATGTTGCAGCATAATCTGATAGAAAGTAGTTACAGTCCATGGAGTTCACCTGTGGTGTTGGTGAAGAAGGAGAATGGTCAGTATAGAATGTGCATAGATTACCGCAAGGTTAATCCAGTTACAGAGACAGACTGTTTTCCTTTACCTCGGGTAGAGGACTGCATCAATGATGTAGGTAAGGCAAAGTTTATCAGTAAGTTCGACCTTCTAAAGGGGTACTGGCAAGTACCGTTGACGCCCAGAGCCAAGGATATCTCTGCTTTTGTGACCAGTGAGGGATTATTTGCCTGCAACGTCATGCCTTTTGGCATGAAAAATGCATCTGCTACATTTCAGAGACTAATGAACAACTTGGTAGGTTCTCTAGAGGGTGTGGTAGTGTACATTGATGATATTGTGGTTTATAGCAATGACTGGGACACCCATATTCAAAGAATAAGTAAGTTATCTGAAAAACTTAGCCAGGCCGGGCTGGTTATCAATCTTGCCAAATGTGAGATAGCCAAGGCTAGTGTATTGTATCTTGGTCATGAAATAGGTCATGGGAAGATTGTCCGGAAAGATGCAAACGTCAGAGCCATTTTAGAGTTTCCTGTGCCTTATGACAAAAGGTCTGTTCGTAGATTTCTTGGCATGGTAGGGTACTACAGGAGATTTGTGATAAATTTTGCCACAATTTCTAATCCTCTTATTAATTTATTGAGGAAATAAGTAAAGTTTGAGTGGAATGAAGAGTGTCAAAGGTCATTTGACAAATTGAAGGCAGTTCTGACTAACTATCCTGTCTTGAGAGCTCCGGATTTTCGGGAACCATTTAGGTTGGCGGTCGATGCAAGTGACTATGGAATAGGTGCAGTGCTATCTCAAGTTGAGGAACAAGTAGAGTATCCTGTTGCCTTTTTCTCTAAAAGGCTTAATGAAGCTCAACGCAAGTACTCCACCATAGAGAAGGAGGCCTTAAGCCTGATAACAGCTCTAGAACATTTGGAAATTTACAGACAAATGTTCCTACGCCTGTAGTGGTCAAGACAGACCACAATCCTTTATTATTTTTAAACAGGTTTAAGAATAAGAACCAGAGGCTGATGAAGTGAAGACTAATATTACAAGAGTGGGATTTGGATATACAACATGTTCCATGGAGAAAGAATGTGGTGCCAGACACACTTTCTAGATAATCGTAAATTGTTTGGTACGAATGTTAATTTTTTCTTTACTTTTCAGAATTAAATGTCTTTTTTCCATTTAATTTGAATTTAATTTCTTTTTGTATTTATTCATTATAAGACTTATTAATCTATATTCAGATTTGTTTGCTTTATTTCCATTCATAATTTAGTTCCGTGCATTGATTTTTGTTGCACAAACTTTTTTTTAAGGATGGGGGTGTAAGGAAATTTTCCTTATTAACGTAAACAATTTATAACGATTGAGAAAATAAATTTTCCAGTGGTTATGGTGCCATCTGTTGGTTGCGCTCGTAGCCAGGTATGTCATACATGTGTATTTTTGTTTTCCATATCCGTGGTGGGAGAGAGGAGGAGCCAAGAGGCAGTTAGCAAGACTGTTTACCTTGAAAGGTAAATTTGTAATGTACGTCAGTGTTCCACGAATTCGTCTGCAGAGGACACTCTTTCCTGCTTCAAGTGGTGGTGGTGGAGTGACTTGGTGATGGACAGCAACCATTGGCTAATACCAAAGCTCCCGTTAGTCTAGGGACAGACTCGTTTTAACCACTTCGAAGCCTGCAGACGTGACACTGCCGTTCAGTTTTGCCTTGGGGTAAGAATGAAATTGTATAGTTTCCCTTGCTGAACGATTTTGGAAAGCCTGAAGTGTTTTCATCGGTGTGTGGCTGCCGCTGGTACCAGTAATTATGTGATCATTCAAGCATAACATTGCATTAATGATTTGGATCTTGACGGGTTCATCCTCCAAACCTGTTTTAGTGACAAAGACCTGGTGCAAGAGAACTTACATCATCCCAGGGAATTAAGCTGTTATTAAATGTATGTAAATAGTTAGGGATTATTAATTTAAACTGTCTCCAGTCTATTCCTTCTACTTTCCTATCGCTGTAAAAATATATTGACGTGTATGCGTGTGCATCATTGATGGTTGATTCTTTGTGTCTTTCTTTTATTTTTCCGGTGTGCTAGAGTTTGTTTGGGTCCTAGATGCCTTTTTGTAATGCGAATGGTTTATTTTCCTTCCTGGCTGGAGATTTATTTTCATTTGAGGAAAATTAGTTTTATGTAATAAACAGGAATTTGATTTTGATTAAGAGTCTTTTTGAACCTTTCCTTCTCGGTGGATTTTTGATACGTCAATGTCTAGTTCTAGTTGGCTGAATATGAAGAACCTGTGACATTAATGGCGACCTTGACAGGATCCTGTTGAATTCTTTTCTCAGGATCCCTAGGATATTGACATTGCCGTGTTGGAATCTTCAGTAGAGGGTTGGTTGTTCAGATATTTTGATAGTGAATTGGGATTAAAACTTTGATAAAATGAGTGAGTCTGATCTTACGATGACTGAGATTAATGTATTGGAATTTTTGCGTAGGGGTGACTGGGAGGCTAGGCTTGGTGATTTAAGTAAAGGTCAGTTGTTTGCACTAGCAGAGCATTTCAAGTTAGTGGTATCTCCTGGTGTGAAGAAAAGAACTCTGTTGCTACAGGTAGCGAGTGCGATAAAGGGTGGTGCTATAGGTGCGACTTCAGACGAAGTAGGATTAATGCAAGATAGGTTAGCATTACAGAAACTGGAGGTGGAAAAGTTAAAATTGCAGTTTCAGATGGGAGACATGGAGATGGCCAATAGGGAAAAGGAAAGGGAAATGGAGAAGGTTAGATTGGAACATGAGAGGGAACAGGAAAAGGCTAGATTGGAACAGGAAAAGGCTAGATTGGAACAGGAAAAGGCTAGATTGGAACAGGAGATGAAATTGGAGTTGGTTCGAATGGAACATGAATTGCAGGTTCATCGTTTAAAACAAACTGGACCGGAAGACCACTTTAACAATAGTCATGCTATTAAGCTAGTCCCTGTGTTCAACGAAGCTGATGTGGCTGAATTCTTCTCTGCTTTTGAGAAGTTAGCAAGAAAGTTAGGTTGGCCTGAGACTATGTGGACTACCCTAATTCAGTGCAGGTTGGTTGGGAAAGCACAAAAAGTGTATGCAGCATTGAGTGAAGAGGTAAGTGCAGATTATAGTAAGGTGAGAGAGATTGTATTAAAAGCTTATGAGCTTGTGCCAGAAGCCTACCGAGAAAGGTTTCGTAATCTAAGAAAGGTTCCAAATGATACTTATGTAGAGTTTGCTAGAGCTAAAGAATTAGCATTTGATCAATGGTTGAAATCAAAAGGGGTTGATGATTTTGCAGGGATAAGGGAAATAATATTTATTGAAGAGTTCAAGAATAATGTAGGGCATGAACTGAAAATACATTTAGAAGACTTAAAGTTAGATACTGTGGGAGCAGTTGCAGTGGCAGCCGATGAGTACGCACTATCACACAAGTCTGTGTATAAGTTTGCTGATAAGCAAAGTAGGTGGGATATGGATAGGAGGTGTGAAAAGACTCTGGAGCAGGGAGCGAAATCTTCTAAATCCAGTTCTCCTGGAAGAAAGGTTCAGTCTTTTCCAAAGACAAGTGAAAGTTATGTAACGTGTTTTTTTTTTGTAAAAAGAACGGCCATATTAGGTCAGAATGTTCTGCCTGGAAGGGGCAGGGGAGTTCCAAGAAGCCTGTAGGTCTACTTGGGAGAACTTCTGGGGGTGTATCCTGTGAGTTTGGTAACTTTGGAAAATATGACTCAAGTGGTGAAGTGTTCACAAAGGACCAGGATGGTTTTGGGAGACGGGTAAATGTATTGCGGGATACTGGTGCTGCCCAGTCGTTGATTTTGAGATCAGCGTTGCCTGACAATTTTGTAGAGGAGCAGCTAGAGTATGTGTTGTTGGGTGGCTTCCCAAACACGGTGGTGGCGTGTCCTCTGGCCGAGTTTTGGTTAAACTCGGATTGGGTCAAGGGCCCGTTAAAGATGGCAATTGCAGATGAACTACCAGTGAATGGTGTGCAGGTTGTGATAGCCAATGGTACTGAGTCGGATACGGGGAGTAATTGTCCGGTAGCGCAATGTAACAGTACCACTCAGATTGGTGAGAGTAGTCCTACGATGGCTATTACTCGTTCTAGAGTCCAGTGTCCTAGTGTTGAGGATGAGGATTTGGGTCTAGATAGGCTTGAAGGACTGGTAGAGGGAGTTTCTGATGTGAAAGTTCCTAGTCTGGTATCTGAATGGGATGATACTGTAGGATGGGATAGGAACTCACTAAGTATTCCTCAGAAGGAAGAGTTTAATGAAGAGGGGGAAGGAGAGGTTAGCTCAGATTTGACGAGACCTAAGTTGAAATGGGAAGATGGTATCCTGTATCGGTTTAGTCGTTTCAAAAGGTCGCCAACTGAGATGAGGGAGGTAAGGAAGCAGATAGTAGTTCCTCTTGAATATCGGGGCAAAATCTTGTGGTTTGCACATGAAGATTTACTTGCTGGTCATTTTGGAGTAAGCAAAACTTTTAGGAAAGTTGCTGAGCATTTCTTTTGGCCAAGAATGAAGGCAGAAGTGAAGAGGTATGTTAATTCTTGTAAAAAGTGTCAAATGGTTGGTAAACCAAATCAGAGAATTGCTAAAGCACCTTTACAACCCATTCCAGTGATTGAAGAACCATTTAAAGAGATATTAATAGATATTGTGGGGCCATTGCCAAAGACTAGCAGTGGTTTTCAGTATATACTGACAATCATGGATAGAATGTCCAGGTACACCGAAGCTGTACCCTTGAGGAGTATTCACAGTAAGAAAATAATCGAAGCAATTATTGGTTTCTTTACTAGGTTTGGATTGCCGAAATCGGTTCAGTCTGGCTGTGGTAGTAATTTTATGAGTAAAGAATTTGTTAAACAGATGAAAGAGTTCAAAATTAATTGTAATTTCCTCACCATACCACCCAGAGAGCCAGGGTCAGATTGAACGATTTCATCAAACTTTGAAGTCCATGCTAAAAAATATTGTGGGGAAGATCCAAGGAACTGGGATAAAGCAATACCTTATTTATTGTTTGCATTTAGGTCTGTACCGAGTGATATGATAGGATTTTCTCCATTTGAGCTTGTATTTGGTCACAAGGTAAGAGGTCCTTTGGATGTTGTTAAGGAAAGTTGGGAAAATAATAATCCTAAAGTTAGCCTGGTACAATTTCTAAAAGAATCTAGGAAAAAGCTTTATAAGTTTTGGGAGTTTACTAAGGAGAACTTGAAAGTTGGGCAAGGTAAAATGAAAAAGAATTTTGACATCAAGGCTAGAAGAAGGGTATTTGAAGTTGGGGAAAAAGTTTTAGTTTTATTACCTACCCCTGGTAATCCCCTAGGAGCCAAGTTTTCAGGACCATGGAAGATAGCTAAGAGGGTAAGTAGCTTGAATTATCTGGTGGAGACCCCAAGTAGAAGACAAAAACACCAGCTTTTTCATGTTAACATGTTGAAACCCTATCATGAAAGAGTAGCAAAGAAGCCATTGTTGTTGTTGGGGAAAGTAGAAATGGAAAGAGAATGTTTGGAAATAGAAGGTAAGTGGCCTAAAGGTAATAGCGATGTATTAAATAACTTGCCAAATATGTTGCCTCACTTAGATGGGGATCAAATAGAGTCCATCTTAAATTTGATAGAAGTGTATCCAGATTTATCTAAGGACACCCCAGGCTGTACGGCTGTGATACAGCATGATGTGGAGGTTAGAGGGGCTAAACCGATAAAACAGGCACCTTATAAAACTAATCCATTGAAAAGGGAAGTAATCAAAACAGAGGTAGAGTACATGTTGCAGCATAATCTGATAGAAAGTAGTTACAGTCCATGGAGTTCACCTGTGGTGTTGGTGAAGAAGGAGAATGGTCAGTATAGAATGTGCATAGATTACCGCAAGGTTAATCCAGTTACAGAGACAGACTGTTTTCCTTTACCTCGGGTAGAGGACTGCATCAATGATGTAGGTAAGGCAAAGTTTATCAGTAAGTTCGACCTTCTAAAGGGGTACTGGCAAGTACCGTTGACACCCAGAGCCAAGGATATCTCTGCTTTTGTGACCAGTGAGGGATTATTTGCCTGCAACATCATGCCTTTTGGCATGAAAAATGCATCTGCTACATTTCAGAGACTAATGAACAACTTGGTAGGTTCTCTAGAGGGTGTGGTAGTGTACATTGATGATATTGTGGTTTATAGCAATGACTGGGACACCCATATTCAAAGAATAAGTAAGTTATCTGAAAAACTTAGCCAGGCCGGGCTGGTTATCAATCTTGCCAAATGTGAGATAGCCAAGGCTAGTGTATTGTATCTTGGTCATGAAATAGGTCATGGGAAGATTGTCCGGAAAGATGCAAACGTCAGAGCCATTTTAGAGTTTCCTGTGCCTTATGACAAAAAGTCTGTTCGTAGATTTCTTGGCATGGTAGGGTACTACAGGAGATTTGTGATAAATTTTGCCACAATTTCTAATCCTCTTACTAATTTACTGAGGAAATAAGTAAATTTTGAGTGGAATGAAGAGTGTCAGAGGTCATTTGACAAATTGAAGGCAGTTCTGACTAACTATCCTGTCTTGAGAGCTCCAGATTTTCGGGAACCATTTAGGTTGGCGGTCGATGCAAGTGACTATGGAATAGGTGCAGTGCTATCTCAAGTTGAGGAACAAGTAGAGTATCCTGTTGCCTTTTTCTCTAAAAGGCTTAATGAAGCTCAACGCAAGTACTCCACCATAGAGAAGGAGGCCTTAAGCCTGATAACAGCTCTAGAACATTTGAAAATTTACTTAACAAATGTTCCTACACCTGTAGTGGTCAAGACAGACCAAAATCCTTTATTATTTTTAAACAGGTTTAAGAATAAGAACCAGAGGCTGATGAAGTGAAGACTAATATTACAAGAGTGGGATTTGGATATACAACATGTTCCATGGAGAAAGAATGTGGTGCCAGACAAACTTTCTAGATAATCATAAATTGTTTGGCACGAATGTTAATTTTTTCTTTACTTTTCAGAATTAAATGTCTTTTTTCCATTTAATTTGAATTTAATTTCTTTTTGTATTTATTCATTATAAGACTTATTAATCTATATTCAGATTTGTTTGCTTTATTTCCATTCATAATTTAGTTCCGTGCTTTGATTTTTGTTGCACAAACTTTTTTTTAAGGATGGGGGTGTAAGGAAATTTTCCTTATTAACGTAAACAATTTATAACGATTGAGAAAATAAATTTTCCAGTGGTTATGGTGCCATCTGTTGGTTGTGCTCGTAGCCAGGTATGTCATACATGTGTATTTTTGTTTTCCATATCCGTGGTGGGAGAGAGAAGAAGCCAAGAGGCAGTTAGCAAGACTGTTTACCTTGAAAGGTAAATTTGTAATGTACGTCAGTGTTCCACGAATTCGTCTGCAGAGGACACTCTTTCCTGCTTCAAGTGGTGGTGGTGGAGTGACTTGGTGATGGACAGCAACCATTGGCTAATACCAAAGCTCCCGTTAGTCTAGGGACAGACTCGTTTTAACCACTTCGAAGCCTGCAGACGTGACACTGCCGTTCAGTTTTGCCTTGGGGTAAGAATGAAATTGTATAGTTTCCCTTGCTGAACGATTTTGGAAAGCCTGAAGTGTTTTCATCGGTGTGTGGCTGCCGCTGGTACCAGTAATTATGTGATCATTCAAGCATAACATTGCATTAATGATTTGGATCTTGACGGGTTCATCCTCCAAACCTGTTTTAGTGACAAAGACCTGGTGCAAGAGAACTTACATCATCCCAGGGAATTAAGCTGTTATTAAATGTATGTAAATAGTTAGGGATTATTAATTTAAACTGTCTCCAGTCTATTCCTTCTACTTTCCTATCGCTGTATAAATATATTGACGTGTATGTGTGTGCATCATTGATGGTTGATTCTTTGTCTCTTTCTTTTATTTTCCCGGTGTGCTAGAGTTTGTTTGGGTCCTAGATGCCTTTTTGTAATGCGAATGGTTTATTTTCCTTCCTGGCTGGAGATTTATTTTCATTTGAGGAAAATTAGTTTTATGTAATAAACAGGAATTTGATTTTGATTAAGAGTCTTTTTGAACCTTTCCTTCTCGGTGGATTTTTGATACGTCAATGTCTAGTTCTAGTTGGCTGAATACGAAGAACCTGTGACATTAATGGCGACCTTGACAGGATCTTGTTGAATTCTTTTCTCAGGATCCCTAGAATATTGACATTGCCGTGTTGGAATCTCCAGTAGAGGGTTGGTTGTTCAGATATTTTGATAGTGAATTGGGTTTAAAACTTTGATAAAATGAGTGAGTCTGAGCTTACGATGACTGAGATTAATGTATTGGAATTTTTGCGTAGGGGTGACTGGGAGGCTAGGCTTGGTGATTTAAGTAAAGGTCAGTTATTTGCACTAGCAGAGCATTTCAAGTTAGTGGTATCTCCTGGTGTAAAGAAAAGAACTCTGTTGCTACAGGTAGCGAGTGCAATAAAGAATGGTGCTATAGGTGCAACTTTGGACGAAGTAGGATTAATGCAAGATAGGTCAGCATTACAGAAACTGGAGGTGGAAAAGTTAAAATTGCAGTTTCAGATGGGAGACATGGAGATGGCCAATAGGGAAAAGGAAAGGGAAATGGAGAAGGTTAGATTGGAACATGAGAGGGAACAGGAAAAAGCTAGATTGGAACAGGAAAAGGCTAGATTGGAACAGGAAAAGGCTAGATTGGAACAGGAGATGGAATTGGAGTTGGTTCGAATGGAACATGAATTGCAGGTTCATCGTTTAAAACAAACTGGACCGGAAGACCACTTTAACAATAGTCATGCTATTAAGCTAGTCCCTGTGTTCAACAAAGCTGATGTGGCTGAATTCTTCTCTGCTTTTGAGAAGTTAGCAAGAAAGTTAGGTTGGCCTGAGACTATGTGGACTACCCTAATTCAGTGCAGGTTGGTTGGGAAAGCACAAAAAGTGTATGCAGCATTGAGTGAAGAGGTAAGTGCAGATTATAGTAAGGTGAGAGAGATTGTATTAAAAGCTTATGAGCTTGTGCCAGAAGCCTACCGAGAAAGGTTTCGTAATCTAAGAAAGGTTCCAAATGATACTTATGTAGAGTTTGCTAGAGCTAAAGAATTAGCATTTGATCAATGGTTGAAATCAAAAGGGGTTGATGATTTTGCAGGGATAAGGGAAATAATATTTATTGAAGAGTTCAAGAATAATGTAGGGCATGAACTGAAGATACATTTAGAAGACTTAAAGTTAGATACTGTGGGAGCAGTTGCAGTGGCAGCCGATGAGTACGCACTATCACACAAGTCTGTGTATAAGTTTGCTGATAAGCAAAGTAGGTGGGATATGGATAGGAGGTGTGAAAAGACTCCGGAGCAGGGAGCGAAATCTTCTAAATCCAGTTCTCCTGGAAAAAAGGTTCAGTCTTTTCCAAAGACAAGTGAAAGTTATGTAACATGTTTTTTTTTTTTGTAAAAAGAACGGCCATATTAGGTCAGAATGTTCTGCCTGGAAGGGGCAGGGGAGTTCCAAGAAGCCTGTAGGTCTACTTGGGAGAACTTCTGGGGGTGTATCCTGTGAGTTTGGTAACTTTGGAAAATATGTCTCAAGTGGTGAAGTGTTCACAAAGGACCAGGATGGTTTTGGGAGACGGGTAAATGTATTGCGGGATACTGGTGCTGCCCAGTCGTTGATTTTGAGATCAGCGTTGCCTGACAATTTTGTAGAGGAGCAGCTAGAGTATGTGTTGTTGGGTGGCTTCCCAAACACGGTGGTGGCGTGTCCTCTGGCCGAGTTTTGGTTAAACTCGGATTGGGTCAAGGGTCCGTTAAAGATGGCAATTGCAGATGAACTACCAGTGAACGGTGTGCAGGTTGTGATAGCCAATGATACTGAGTCGGATACGGGGAGTAATTGTCCGGTAGTGCAATGTAACAGTACCACTCAGATTGGTGAGAGTAGTCCTACGATGGCTATTACTCGTTCTAGAGTCCAGTCTCCTAGTGTTGAGGATGAGGATTTGGGTCTAGATAGGCTTGAAGGACTGGTAGAGGGAGTTTCTGATGTGAAAGTTCCTAGTCTGGTATCTGAGTGGGATGATACTGTAGGATGGGATAGGAACTCACTAAGTATTCCTCAGAAGGAAGAGTTTAATGAAGAGGGGGAAGGAGAGGTTAGCTCAGATTTGACGAGACCTAAGTTGAAATGGGAAGATGGTATCCTGTATCGGTTTAGTCGTTTCAAAAGGTCGCCAACTGAGATGAGGGAGGTAAGGAAGCAGATAGTAGTTCCTCTTGAATATCGGGGCAAAATCTTGTGGTTTGCACATGAAGATTTACTTGCTGGTCATTTTGGAGTAAGCAAAACTTTTAGGAAAGTTGCTGAGCATTTCTTTTGGCCAAGAATGAAGGCAGAGTGAAGAGGTATGCTAATTCTTGTAAAAAGTGTCAAATGGTTGGTAAACCAAATCAGAGAATTGCTAAAGCACCTTTACAACCCATTCCAGTGATTGAAGAACCATTTAAAGAGATATTAATAGATATTGTGGGGCCATTGCCAAAGACTAGCAGTGGTTTTCAGTATATACTGACAATCATGGATAGAATGTCCAGGTACACCGAAGCTGTACCCTTAAGGAGTATTCACAGTAAGAAAGTAATTGAAGCACTTATTGGTTTCTTTACTAGGTTTGGATTGCCGAAATCGGTTCAGTCTGGCTGTGGTAGTAATTTTATGAGTAAAGAATTTGTTAAACAGATGAAAGAGTTCAAAATTAATCGTAATTTCCTCACCATACCACCCAGAGAGCCAGGGTCAGATTGAACGATTTCATCAAACTTTGAAGTCCATGCTAAAAAATATTGTGGGGAAGATCCAAGGAACTGGGATAAAGCAATACCTTATTTATTGTTTGCATTTAGGTCTGTACCGAGTGATATGATGGGATTTTCTCCATTTGAGCTTGTATTTGGTCACAAGGTAAGAGGTCCTTTGGATGTTGTTAAGGAAAGTTGGGAAAATAATAATCCAAAAGTTAGCCTGGTACAATTTCTAAAAGAATCTAGGAAAAAGCTTTATAAGTTTTGGGAGTTTACTAAGGAGAACTTGAAAGTTGGGCAAGGTAAAATGAAAAAGAATTTTGACATCAAAGCTAGAAGAAGGGTATTTGAAGTTGGGGAAAAAGTTTTAGTTTTATTACCTACCCCTGGTAATCCCCTAGGAGCCAAGTTTTCAGGACCATGGAAGATAGCTAAGAGGGTAAGTAGCTTGAATTATCTGGTGGAGACCCCAAGTAGAAGACAAAAACACAAGCTTTGTCATGTTAACATGTTGAAACCCTATTATGAAAGAGTAGCAAAGAAGCCATTGTTGTTGTTGGGGAAAGTAAAAATGGAAAGAGAATGTTTGGAAATAGAAGGTAAGTGGCCTAAAGGTAATAGCGATGTATTAAATAACTTGCCAAATATGTTGCCTCACTTAGATGGGGATCAAATAGAGTCCATCTTAAATTTGATAGAAGTGTATCCAGATTTATCTAAGGACACCCCAGGTTGTACGGCTGTGATACAGCATGATGTGGAGGTTAGAGGGGCTAAACCGATAAAACAGGCACCTTATAAAACTAATCCATTGAAAAGGGAAGTAATCAAAACAGAGGTAGAGTACATGTTGCAGCATAATCTGATAGAAAGTAGTTACAGTCCATGGAGTTCACCTGTGGTGTTGGTGAAGAAGGAGAATGGTCAGTATAGAATGTGCATAGATTACCGCAAGGTTAATCCAGTTACAGAGACAGACTGTTTTCCTTTACATCGGGTAGAGGACTGCATCAATGATGTAGGTAAGGCAAAGTTTATCAGTAAGTTCGACCTTCTAAAGGGGTACTGGCAAGTACCGTTGACGCCCAGAGCCAAGGATATCTCTGCTTTTGTGACCAGTGAGGGATTATTTGCCTGCAACGTCATGCCTTTTGGCATGAAAAATGCATCTGCTACATTTCAGAGACTAATGAACAACTTGGTAGGTTCTCTAGAGGGTGTGGTAGTGTACATTGATGATATTGTGGTTTATAGCAATGACTGGGACACCCATATTCAAAGAATAAGTAAGTTATCTGAAAAACTTAGCCAGGCCGGGCTGGTTATCAATCTTGCCAAATGTGAGATAGCCAAGGCTAGTGTATTGTATCTTGGTCATGAAATAGGTCATGGGAAGATTGTCCGGAAAGATGCAAACGTCAGAGCCATTTTAGAGTTTCCTGTGCCTTATGACAAAAGGTCTGTTCGTAGATTTCTTGGCATGGTAGGGTACTACAGGAGATTTGTGATAAATTTTGCCACAATTTCTAATCCTCTTACTAATTTATTGAGGAAATAAGTAAATTTTGAGTGGAATGAAGAGTGTCAGAGGTCATTTGACAAATTGAAGGCAGTTCTGACTAACTATCCTGTCTTGAGAGCTCCGGATTTTCGGGAACCATTTAGGTTGGCGGTCGATGCAAGTGACTATGGAATAGGTGCAGTGCTATCTCAAGTT
>NC_090726.1:115876559-115900864 GCF_036898095.1 Palaemon carinicauda | reverse complement strand
AAATATGTGATTTTCGCCCTGAGTTGTTTCAGTGATAAATTTGAGCCTGATGTTTCTCCCCTGAATAGTTGACCACCCTTGAAGTCTGAAGTTCTACGAAGATAGACCTTTAGGCATTCTAGTGGACATAGAGATGCATCTTCTTTCAGAGGGCAGATTCTCCAGGGACCCCACCTGTTGGTGGGTAACTCGTTCTTGGCGAGAAACGTAGGATCCGGAAACAGGTTCAGCTCTCCCCCATCCAAGAACTGAACACGACCTTCCTCTCTCGAGAGGGCTACAATCTCACTAACCCTGGCCCCGGACGCGAGTGCAAATAGGAAAATAACTTTTTGGGTCAAATCCTTTAACGCACACTCCTCATTGTTCAAGAGTGAAGCAAAATGAAGAACTTTATCCAAAGACCATGAAATGGGCTTTAGAGGTGCTGAAGGTCTGAGCCTTAGAGGGTTATAAACCAAAGGCTTCGTAATCCTTAGGTGACGTTCTGATTGTCTGATTTATGAAAGGTTGAGATTTGGAAGGTCTCTTTATCCAAGTATCAGATAAGTTGTCATACAGATGGTGGTCCAAAGCCAATGTCTTGTTGGTGTGTCGTTTAGAGATTGATGATACGCTGCACAAGGTGTTGAACACCGCATTCTCGTAGTCATTGGCATTGTGAGCACTGAGTTTCACTTTTGGTTTGCCCTTACTACGGCAAACACTCTCGAAGTGATTTTCTCGGTTGCAGTGTTCACATCTATGACCGTAAGCTAAACATTCTGATTTTCTTGCACGTGCAGGAGTGTTTTTACCATGTCCTTTCTTGCCACAGTATGAGCAAACTTCGTTTTTATCTTTGACAGCGGTTTGTTTTGCCTTTCTGTATGAACTACTGGCCGCTGCTTGGACCTCATGAGAGTCTAATAGTCGGGAGGCAGATCGTTTACCAGATTCTTTAGCTTCGACAAACTGTGCAACTTCTTCCAATGACATGTCCTGATTCTTATCACCAAGTAGATCTAATTGTATTTCAGGGTCACAAATGCCGCGTGCTAATACGTCTCTCACTATTGTGTCAGTATAATTTACATCAACGTTGCATCCAGGACATTTTATCAGGAATTTGCAAACACTAGCCTGTCCTATAAGTCGTGCGCAGAAACGTCGTACAGGCTCATCACGGTCTTGACGCATGTTGTGTAGAGTCACATGAGCTACCATGGTGTTTTCCTCTCGAACTGCCAGTTTTTTTATTGCTCCCATCACTTCTACTTCAGTCTTGTTAGTAAGACTGCCACCAGCTGATCGTGTTAAGTCTTTTCGAAGTTGTTCTTCGCAGCATTCTAGAAGCTGTACCACACGATCACGGCCCTCAATTTTAGTTGCGTTTACATAGTCAGACCATCGTGATTGAAAATATGCCCATTCTTCACTTGTTCCCGCTGTCGATATTGTGGGTCTTTTAACTCTTTCTACTTTGGCAGCTTGTCCAGGAGCATGTGTGGTGCAGTGAGCAGTTATGAGTGCAGCTACGATGGCGGCCTCAAGGTCGTCCGTGACGTAATCACAGCCTGGTATTGGACATCCTACTGCTGGCATTTTGATTAGTTCTTAGGCCGTGGTCATAAATAAGAGCTTGGTCCATTTATTCAAATGACTTTATTATTGAACATAAAACATATTAAGAATAAATGATGAACAATGTATATAACTCAATGTTTATAACCCTCTAAGCCTAGCACAGGCTTTCGGAATTTTATTAAAAATCTTGTTAGCGAGGTCGACCTGGAAGGCATATAGAATGGGTCTTGTCAAAGCAGATTTACACGTTGAAATCATGTTAGCTGCCAACCCTTGACCATGGAGGTGGATGAAGAAAGATAAGCAGAAGTCCGTCGAGATCTCCTGCGGATTCTTCGCCTTGACAAAGGCCACCCATTTTCTCCAATATGACTCATATTACCTTCTAGTAGATTTGCACTTGTATTCCTCTAGGAAGTCTATGCTGTCTTTCGAAATCCCGAAACGCTTTCTCACCGCTAGGGAGAGAAAATCATGAGCTGCAGGTTCCGGGTTTTCTGTAATGAAGCGCAGACAGTCGACTTCTGGACTCGCTGGGTCAGAACTGGATCTGGTAGCGGTAGAAACTTCAGCCGTAGTTCCAATGACAGAGGGAACCACACGCTGTTCGGCCACTTGTGAGCCACTATTGCCGTTACTCCCTTGAAGGATCTCAGTTTGTTGAGGACCCTCAACAGAAGGTTGTGAGGAGGGAACAGATAAATCCTGGACCATCTGTTCCAGTCGAGGGACATCGCGTCCACTGCTTCTGCCAAGGGGTCCTCGTACGGGGACACGTACAGGGGTAACTTCTTGTTGTCTTTCGTTGCAAAGAGGTCTATCTGCAGTTCTGGGACTTGACTCAAGATGAAGGAGAATGATCCTGCGTCTAGGGACCACTCCGACTCTATCGGTGTGAACCTGGATAGAGCGTCCGCTGTCACATTGCGGACTCCTTGAAGGTGAACTGCCGACAGGTACCACTTCTTCTTTTCCGCCAGTCGAAAGATGGCCAACATCACCTGGTTGAGAGGTGGTGACCTCGATCCTTGTCGATTCAAGCATCTCACAATCACCTCGCTCTCCAGCACCAACCTTATGTGGATCGAGCGACGCGGGGAGACTTTCTTCAAGGTAAGGAGCACTGCCATAGCTTCCAGAAAGTTTATGTGAAATGTCTTGAATAGATTGGACCAAGACCCTTGGGCCTTCTTCCGATGAGAATGACCTCCCCACCCCTCCTTCGAGGCGTCTGTGTGAATAGTCAACGAGGGGGGAGGTGGCTGAAGAAGTACCGTCTTCTTTAGTTGTCTGGCTTGGGACCAAGGCCTGAGAAGAGTACATAGACGAAGCGGAACTGGTCTTCTTAGATCTCTTCGCGCGTTTGAGGCATAACTTCTCCAAACTCCGGTTGCATCCTTTAGCTGTGCTCTTAGCACCGAGTCTGTTACCGAAGCAAACTGGAGAGAACCCAGCACTCTCTCCTGTTCGCGTCTTGATATCCTTTCGGAATCCAGAAGTCTCTTGACAGAACCAGCTATCTCCTTCCTCTTCTTCGCCAGGATGGAGAATCGGTGTGACACTAGGTCCCAGTGGATTCCCAACCACTGGAACTTTTGAGATGGAGAAAGTCGAGACTTTTTTCTGTTGATCTTGAAGCCTAGATACTCTAGGAACTGGATCACCTGCAGGGAAGCTTGCAAGCATTCTGTCTTGGATGCTGCCCACACCAGCCATTCGTCCAGGTAGGCTACCACCTGGATTCCCTTTAGGCGTAATTGTTTGAGAGCTACGCTCGCAAGCTTCGTGAAGATCCTTGGGGCTATATTTAGCCCGAATGGCATGGCTCTGAAGGCGTATAGTCTTCGTTGTAGCTTGAACCCTAGGTAGGGGGAGAGTCGGCGATTGATTGGAACGTGCCAATAGGCGTCTGACAAATCTATGGAGACGGTAAATGCCCTCTTGGGCAGTAAGGTCCTTATGTGTTTCAGTGTTAGCATCTTGAACTTGCAGTTCACTATGAACTTGTTGAGTGGCGACAAGTCCAGAATGACTCTGAGTTTTTCCGAGTCCTTCTTGGGAACACAAAACAGCCTCCCTTGGAATTTGATGGACTTTACCCTTTGGATCACTTTTTTCTCCAACAGTTCTTGAATGTATTCCTCCAGAACGGGGGTGGAGTGTTGGAAAAATCGAGGGCAAGGGGGTGGAGTGCTGTACCAGCTCCAACCCAGTCCATTCTTGAGTAGGCTGTGGGCCCAGGGATCGAAGGTCCACCGATCCCGAAAATTCTGAAGTCTCCCTCCTACCGGTATCATCTCACTTCGACTGCTGTCCTGAGGTCTTGCCTCCCTGACCGCGACCACCCCTGAATCCCCTTCCCCTTGAGGGGTGCCTAGACGAGCCTCTGGCTGCACCTCTAGGCTTTGCTCGAAAGGTAGTTGACTGCCCTTCGAACGTTGGGTTAAATGCCGGAGACTGCGTCGACACGACTTGGGGTACCCATTGGAATGTGGTCGGGGTTTGTGCCACCATCTGGGGCACTGAAGGCATAGGCAATTGCTGGTGCTGTTGCTGTCTAAATGGCTTGGCTGGCCGAGAGGGTAGCCTAGTCCTCTTAGTCTTCCTCTTTGGTTGGGGACCCTCATCCGGGGAAGACTTTCTCTTGAGAGACAGGCCCCACTTCTGGAGAAGGTTTCTATTCTCCGTGGCGGCCTTATCCACAACCTCCTTGACCGCTTCATTAGGGAAAAGGTCTTTGCCCCAAATGTTGGAGGAGATTAGTTTCCTTGGCTCGTGCCTCACCGCAGCCGAGGTGAACACAAACTCCCTACAAGCTCTCCTCGCCTTGACGAAGCTGTAAAGATCCTTCGTCACTGTGGCCAGATGAGTCTTGGCCACTACCATGAACATCTCATGGACCTTGGGGTCACTTGCCATTGTCTCAAGAGTGGTTTGAAGAGACATTGAGGCAGCCAGTCTTTCTTTCGTCTCGAGCTCCCTCCGCAAAAGAAAGTCAGACAGCTTAGGGAGGTTCTCACCGAACTGACGTCCGGCAATATCAGCCTCCAACTTCCCGACTGAGAAGGTAAGATGGACGTCCTTCCAGTCCTTGTGGTCCATAGGTAGGGCCAGAGACAAAGGTTTACACTCCTCCAGGGAGGGGCATGGCTTGCCAGCCTCGACTGCTTTTAACACAGCCGCAAACCCTTTCTGCAAAAAGGGGAAGGCTCTAGCAGGAGAGGACACAAAGGAAGGGTGCTTCTTACTCAAAGCAGCAACCTTTGAGTTTGTGAAGCCCCTCTCTTTCATCGAGGATGAAAGCAAAGCTTGAGCCTTAGCATGGTCCATAACTATGACCTCCTTCGGCTCTGTCTCCTCCTTTGAAGCTGGTTCCTTCCAAAAACGGACATAACAGTCCGGATACGACCCTTTGCTGGGCCAGAATTCCACCTCCTCCAGGGGAACTGAGCCCAACTTTTCCGACATGACGATCTTTCCGACCGTCATCGGCATGTGCTCAGCATATCTACACGGGTTAGCATCTGAGCCCAAGGGAAGGTCTTTCACGTTGAGCCTCTTCTGGGGCCCACGTGATGCTGCAAGTTTCTGCATCTGCAGTTCAATTGCAGCCGCCTTCTCATTATTCTCCCTCTGCATCTGTTGGATCATTCCAACGATGGAGGAGAGGGTCTGTCCCAGCTCTACTGGGAGAGCGGACGATGTTGAGGGAATAGGTTCAGGGACCTGAACCGGAGCAGCCGACACCTCGTCGACCTCTTCCTCTTCAATGTCTGGAGCCTGATCTTCATCCTGGTCTTCTGCCAGGAGGTCCTCTTCCAGACGCTCGGACACCTCCGACATCCTGTCTTCCAACTGGATGTCCTGCAGGGCGACCGCGACTTCAGCATCCACCGGGATCTGATCTACGGGGATCTCCACTTGAGGCTGGGGAATCACTGTATCAGCTGACGCTCTGGGGAAAAGGTATGCCCTCATCTTCTCACTTGGAAGATAAGGTCCAGAGGTGTTCTTCTGGAAACCCCTTACCCAGGTGCGAAGCTTCTCCCTTGCTATATCCCTTGACTCCGCCGTCCTAGGGGAATCAAAAGCCTCAGCAACCTGGTTAGTGCACACGGTACATACCTGCTGGTCCCAATACCGGAGATCACCTTTGGAGACTGCGCATGCTGCGTGCCTCCTACACAAATCATGTCCGCAGAAGTTCTTGCTGCGGACGTTGCAGAAAAAACTTCCGCACTTCGGATGGTTCTCCTGTAAAGAGAAGAAATTTCCATGAGTATCAAGTGAACTACGTATCACTAGATATACATAGTTTAGCATAATAAAACAGAAAAGAAAGACACACACTTGTGTTTCCCGCACAGTCAATTGTTGCAACCTTCCAGATAATAAAATTGTATGGTTAATCTGTCCTAGAGCAACCAATGAAAAATTTCCAGAGGAAACAGGTGTAGCTCACACCTAAAGGATGATTTTAAAATACCGGATAGTAGACAAGAAAGAACTCACTTTCTTTATCTGTAAGGCAACACCAAAGGGCTGTGCAAGATAACACAAAAATGTTAGAAAACACAGGGTTGTAACAATACTACAGTGATACCTCTGGATACGAAAGTTTCTGCTTACGAAAAATTCAGGATGCGAAAAGTGATTCGAAGATTTTTATGCCCCAGGATACGGATAAAATTTCAGGATACGAAAACCTTACGAGATCCCAACTCTTCGCCGAGAGTAATTTTAAAAAGCGCGCGCCGCCTGACTTTGAACTTGGGTAGACTCACTTACAGCCTCCCGCTCACCCATTGGTTATCTCCCTACTCAGACGCTAGCTGATGCCATAAGATCCTGCTTTCCTATTGGTCGGCAACTATCCCAGCTTGCCTACGCACGGGCGTTCATCTCTCTCTCTCTCTTTTCGTTCCGACCGCGGTATCGTTAAGAGACATTGTGTGCTTTCGCTTGTTTGACTTAGTGTTAATATACAGTACATTCGTACGCCACGTGTTATCGTTAATAAACATTCGTTACTGTGCACTGTACTGTATTAGTGTTTACTATACATAGACTGTATATAACGTTACGTAGTGTATTATATTACGTATTACTGTAGCCATGGGTCCCAAGAATGTTGCCGAAGGAAAGAAGAAGAAGACGATGCTCTCGATGGAGACGAAACTTGAAATCGTTAAAAAGTACGAGTCTGGCATGCGTTTAAGTGCGATCGCCAAGGAGTATGGCCGGAATCCGTCTACGATAGGCCCCATCCTGAAGCAGAAGGCGGCCATCAAAGCAGCAACACCTTCTAAGGGCGTCACTATTTTCTCCAACAAGAGAACGCACGTGCATGACGAGATGGAGAGGCTGCTTCTTGTGTGGATCAAGGACAAAGAGATCTCAGGAGACACCATCACTGAGACTACAATTTGCCAGAAGGCCTCCGCCATTTTCGGTGATCTCGTGCATGCTCAGGCCGAAAAAGGAGCAGGAGAAGGAACATCCCAGCAGGAACCCCCAAAGTTCAAGGCTTCTCGTGGGTGGTTCGAGAAGTTCAAGAAAAGGACTGGCATCCATTCAGTGGTACGGCATGGGGAGGCAGCCAGCTCGGACACGAAGGCCGCCGAAGCCTTTGTTAAAACGTTCGACGAGTTGACTCTGCAGGAAGGCTACAGTTCGCAGCAAGTTTTCAATTGCGACGAAACTGGGCTTTTCTGGAAGAAAATGCCTCGTCGGACGTTCATCACGGCGGAGGAGAAGAGGCTACCCGGACATAAGCCTATGAAGGACAGGCTTACCCTTGCTTTTTGTGCAAACGCCAGTGGGGACTGCAAGATAAAGCCCCTGCTGGTGTACCATTCAGAAAATCCCCGAGCCTTCAAAGCCCACAAAGTCATTAAGGAGAACCTTCCCGTGATGTGGAAGGCGAATGCAAAAGCCTGGGTAACGAGGCAACTGTTCATTGATTGGGTGAATGTCTGCTTCGGTCCGACTGTCCGAAAATATTTGGAAGAAAACCGCCTCCCTATGAAATGTCTGCTGGTGTTGGACAATGCTCCAGCTCACCCTCCTGGCCTCGAGGAATATCTTCTGGCCGAGTATTCCTTCATAAAGGTCCTGTATCTACCGCCTAACACCACCCCTCTCCTCCAGCCCATGGACCAGCAAGTTATTTCTAATTTTAAAAAATTGTACACGAAGCATCTCTTCAAGAGATGTTTCCAAGTCACAGAGAGTACAAACCTCACTCTGCGTGAATTTTGGAAAGATCACTTCAACATCGTGATATGCCTCAAACTCATCGATCTCGCTTGGCAGGAAGTATCTAGGCGCACCCTAAACTCATCTTGGAGGAAGCTGTGGCCTGATGCTGTCTCTGCACGAGACTTCGAGGGGTTCGGGAAGCCTGGAGGCGAAGCCGAGATCGTTGACGATCCTGAACCAATTCGGCAGTCTGACGTGGCTGACATCGTACATCTTGGTACGTCCATGGGGCTGGAAGTTAGCGCGGAAGATATCGATGAACTTATCGAGGAGCACCACGAGGAGTTGACGACGGACGACTTGAAGGAGTTGGAGACGATGCAAGTGAGTGATGTTCAAGAGCAGTTCTCTAGCGGTGATGAGGAGGATGTTGCACCTTTGAAAACGGCAGACATCAAGGAAATTCTTGCATGTTTCCATAAAATGGCAGACTACGTCGAAAAGGAACATCCAGAAAAAGTTTATACCAACCGTGCGCTTGAACACTGCAATGACGTTTGCCTAACGCATTTTAGAAATGTGTTGAAAAGTAGGCAGAAACAAGCTTCAATGGATAGTTTCTTATTAAAGAGGCCAGCGGTATTAGTAGGCCAAGACGAAGGTGAAAGTAAAGAAAAGAAACAGAAAAAAAAAATGATGAAGAAGTAGAAGGTGAAAGTAAAGAAAAGAAACAGAAAAAAGAAAGTGATGAAGAAGTAGAAGAGATTTAGAAAATAAGAAAAACGTAAAGTTATAAAAAAGCAAAAAAAAAAAAAATTCAATTTTAAGTTTTATGTTACCGTTAAGTGTTAAAGTAATTTTTTCTTTCATTTTATAGTTTTTCATACGTAATGTTAAGTGTTAATTATTTCTGCCATTTTTTTATTTCGTAAAGTTTAAGTGTTAATGTGTTAAGTGTGTAAATTACTGTACGTAGTCTGTCACTTGTTACGTTTTCTGCCTTATGCCATCCTCCTCTGCCGCGACTTCGCTATCGGACATCGTCTCAATCAAAAGGTAAGTTTCAACTTTTTTGTTACACTAATTAACTGTAACCTTTTTTTCAGAGTGTACAGGTATCAATCATTAATTTAGGTGTACGTACAGGTAACAATACACCTTCACTGATCTAAATGCTTTACATACATACAGTACCGTAACTTTTATACAGTAGTAAAGAAAACAAACCGTTTTCTTTGGGCTTGGGGGGGATAACTTGGCTATAACTACATTATTGAATAATCTCATAGTGGTTTCTGGAATGGATTAGGCTGTTTTTAAGGGTTGTGTTAATTATTGAATGATAGAAATGGCTGCATTGCATGTTTATTACTACAGTTTAGCGTGTTTATGAAAGAAAAGGTGACTTTTTATAAGGCTTGGAACGGATTAGGCTATTTACATGTAAAACGCGACTCAGGATACGAAAATATCAGGATACGAAACCGCATCCTGAACGGATTAATTTCGTATCCTGAGGCATCACTGTATACTATAGTTTTCTCCCTACAGTATATACTATACTGAAGAATACTGGTACAGTATAGAAGGTAATGTGCCGGCCGGCCGGCACTCACCATAACTAGATCTAAAGTACTGTATACTACTTAAGAGCTATAAGGCGGCAGAACGCTGGTTCAAATGTATGTGCCGGCCGGCAACAGCAAGTGCCGGCCGGCAACTACACAAGGTAGCACCCGGCTGCCGGCCACCACTCGTAGCGACCGGCAGACAATGGCGTGATAATAGCCGGCTGGCAAAGGTATACAACCGATGCCGGCCGGCAGCAAAAGAACCAGAGAACTCCGACTGCCCGGCTGCCGGCCACTTAGGCCGGCAGCCGGCTAGGGTACAACACTAGAAGAAAACAGAATGGATGCCGGGATAAGAGACTGTACTACCTCAAAGCCCGGCAACCCGAAAGAGTGCACATAAGGAAGGGGAGAATATAATTCAGGCTTCCTGACCAATGCCATCTGGCTCTACAGACAAACATGGATGAGGGACCATGAGAGGTCCGGGCAGCACTCAAAAGCAGAAGACCTTTGCCGGCCGGCACACACTGCCGGCCGGCAAGAGACTGAGTCAACTCCACATCCTAACCTATGCTAGGTACAGATGTAGAATGACGGACAGTAATGTAACGGCCAGGCCATTACAGAGGAAAGAGGGGGAAGGGACGAAGAGGGTCCTACCAACCTTGCTTTAGTAATGAATCACCCGCAGCCAAGAAAACTCATCTTAGCCTAAGGGAGATCCGAGGAGGGAGGCCAGCAATACTTGCCAACCCCCACAGAACCAAAGCAAGGAAGGTGTTGCTATTCCCAGAAAAAGGATCTTATCCTCGACACCGAGAACAGCAACATTGGACTAGTCTGCTAGATCACAAGAAGAAGGAATCATCTCGTAAAGAAACCTTCGAAAGTGACCTAAGGAGGCTAAGCCTCCTATGTCTGTGTCAGTCTAGCGAGGGAGTCTCAACCACAAGCCAGACATAAACAGACTCAGACTAAGAACTCTGATGTTCTGCCCCCTCTCTGAAGCCAGACTTACTGGAAACAGGAAGGAACAGTAACACCCTAATATAGTTGTATCGAAAGTTAATTCAGATAAACCACTAGGGTTAAGCCCAAGGCTTAAACAGAGGGAAAGGTATTGCACACCTTCTCCGAAGAAAAGAGAGCAACCGGGGAGTGTGAGAAAGTATACTAAGGCCCCATAGGTAACTTAGCCTAGGCGCCAAGAGAATCGATTACCTAAATCACCGAAACTCACTCGTATACTATCTTGGAAGAAATCAATATAATCTTAAATGTATAAAACTGCCTAAAGCTTCAATAAAATTTTAAAACACTCGGAAATCTGAATATCATGCAGGAAAGTACTAGGGCCAAACGACTAGGCTACACGGTGTAGCGTAGGCCAGAATCGGCGAATCCTTCGCCAAGACAAATAATACTAAAAGCATCATATAAAGAAATCATATGTAACGCTAAACAGCTAAAATTATTAAAGCGAAACAGCCGGGAACGTCGCTCTGGCTAACTAAATAACTGATACCTAGCGAGCGACAGCGTCCAGGACGCCTCCGGTAGGCAACAGCTCTTGTAACAAAGATATTACTATTAATCACTTTAAAAATTACCAAGAGCCTACATTTATACATAGAAGAAATAATACTCAACTTATCAGAAGTAGAAGAAGTTGGAGAAAGCATAATAAATCGATTAAATCCAAGAATTTGCGAGAAACACAGGAAAAAACACCGAGTTGTTAAGCTACGCAGAAAGGAATACAGATGGCGCCGTGAGCGGCGCAATGCACGCTTACGAAACGGGAGAGGAGAGATACCTTGCGAGCGGCTCTCCTTTTCTTTCTCGTTTTCGTTTTCTTGCCAATTGACCCCTTCGAAGTGTTATCTCTGTTCGGGGTGCAGATTGCCATGTGGCGTGTCAAGAATACGTCCTCTGATATTTCGCGATATCCCTGGTTCTTTTATTAGGGATATTCGCTCCAGGAGTTAGAATTCTGGGTACCTTAAGGTAAATTCTCTGGGAATATCGCCGTAGTTGTAATATACCCAAGGAAGGTACCCTATAGGAACTTCCATCAGGACGACATGGCTTGAGCCCAAAAAAGACTTGTATGAGTTTACAAAAGAGATACTGGCCATGTGTCCTTTAACTGTGTGGAAAGTGCATAAAGTCCCTGGAACGTCAATGATTATCCTGACTTTCCAGGATGCTAATGTGCCTTTCCACATTTACATAGAAAATGAACGGATTAAAGTTCGAACTTTTAAGCAAAAGCCACTGCAATGTTTTAATTGTTTTAGATATGGGCATCCTTCTAAAGTTTGCAAGAATGAAAAAATGTGTAGTACTTACTCCAATGTTTACCATGGAGAATGTACACTAAGAGGCCATTTGTTTAAACTGTAATTTGAATAATAAATCTACTGATAGGAGGGGCCAGCAATATAAGTTAGAAGAGGCTGCTCTCAATAAATCCAGTATCGAACACATAAGTGTGGGGCATGCTAAGAGACTTTTGAGTAAATCAAAAAGCAATGCAAAGGTATTGAAATCAGGAGGATAAATGAGGCAAAAGACTTCCAACCCACCTATTACTGACAGCATTCCCCCAAAAAGAAATTGCCATCTTTTGATAAAAGTCTGCATGATAGGGCAAGGATATCACCTCTTAAGGCTTTGCTCACCTCTTATTAAACGTTTGTCCTCCATTACAAAGGATAATACTAACCTCTCTCAGGCTATATCTTTGCTTGATTTAATGGAGGTTTCACATAAAACCAAGTTATCAGGTGCACCTGTAGTGGGGAAAACACCAAAACCTGATAAATCACCACCTGTTAATAGGAAAAAGAGAGAGACCTCCATCTCTCTCACCCCCATCCATTAAAAACACTTTATACCAAACTTTCACACGGAACAAGAGAGAAAAGAGTTGGAGCACACCTTTTGTCAGATCCTCTCTTGCATGAGGGCCTTCAATTAGCTGTCTAATCCTGGTATCACCACCCAGGAAGGGAAAGAGATGGTTCTTGATAACATCTTCTCAGAGGCCCCCTAAGACCAGTGTAGCTTTGCCCTGGTCTAAGGGCCTGACAGCTGCCAGGAGGAAAGCTATCGCCTAGATAGTTGGAACTTCCAGTTCCTTGAGGGCAGGTTCCTCCTCGCAATCTTTACCACTTCCTTTAGTGTTACAAAAGAAGTATTATGAGATAGAGAAGGAACCACATTTCACCATGTCCCTCGACCCTTTTGTTGGAGTATCTGACAAAGGGTCTTCCAACTCAATCCCCCTCTGATTTGAGAGCCTCCCTTTCGGCAGTTGAGCTGCTTCATGGCTCGATCTATGGTTGTGGTCCCTGGGCTACATTGTGCGCTCCCACGATCTTTCAAAGGGTTCCATAAGGAAGTCCTTGGAATCCTTCCTATAATCGGGTACCCGAACCCTTGAGTTTTTGTCGCACCACGTTGTTAACTTGTGGGCGAATGCTATACTCAAGAGGAGGGACATCATCATTGGGAAGCTCCACAGGCAAGTTCCAAAATTGGAAGTGTCACGCTTAAGGAATTCCACTCTTGAGGATTCGTCTCTCTTTCTTCTAGAGGATATCAAGAGGGCTGCTGGAAGATGGAGGAAATCATTGAATGATTCTCTCCTCCATAGGGCCATGATATCTAGGTCCTACAGAAGGCCGTCCCAGTCTTCCTGTAATCAGCCGGCTACCTCCAACCCCTCAACTTCTAGGTCCTCCAGACCTTCGAAGGTGTCTAAGCACCCCTTTTAGTCCAAAGACCAGAAAAGGAGCAAGTCCTTCACGGGAAAGAAGGGAGCTAGGAGTGGCCGAGGTGGTCGCTATCGTTAGGAATGGCAATGCTCATCACCGACCACCTTTGGGGGGATGCATGCAGTGCCCCTGGCAGAGGTGGCAGCATCACGGGGCAGATCCCTGGACGATCGAGGTGATCGGCATAGGGTAACACGTCCATTAATTCGATCTCTCCCTCCTCTGACTCTGGATCCAGTTCTGTTAAGCTTCTGTGCGAAGGGATCCGCAAAGGAGCTAGCCCTCCGGGCCAAAGTCCAGACCATGCAGCAGAAGGGTGATCTCCGAGAGGTCAAGGATGGGTCTCCAGGGTTTTACAGTCGACTTTCATGTGAAAAAGGCATCTGGAGGCTGGAGACCAGTTATTGATCTCTCAAACCTGAATCAGTTTGTCCTACAGACTCCGTTCAAGATGAAGACGGCAGACACGGTCATCCAGGTAGTTCGACCAAGGGACTTCATGTGCACACGGGATCTCAAGGACGCATACTTCCAGATCCTAATCCTTCCGTCTTCCAGGAAGTATCTCAAATTCATACACAGGGACATGATATATCACATCAAGGTTCTCTGTCTCGGTCTCGCGACAGCACCTCAAGTCTTTACCCTAGTGTTCGGCGTAGTGTCATCTTGGGCTCACAAGAACGGCATTCGTCTCATCAGATATCTTGACAATCGGCTGGTTTTAGCAGACTCATAGATAACTCTTCTTTATCACCGAGACATGGTTCTAGAGTTTTGTCAGGATCTAGGGATCTTGATAAATCTCAAGAAGTCATCACTGCTTCCTTCTCAGAGACTGGTATACCTCGGTATGATCATAGACACCATCTAACAGAAAGTCTTCCCATCTGACGAAAGACTACACAGGCTGAGGGAAGTGGCATCACCCTTTCTCAGACGGGAAGATCTACCGGCTCATCAATGGTTACGTCTGCTAGGTCACCTAACCTCTAACCGTCTAGTTCCAAACAGCCACCTCAGGATCAGATCCCTGCAGTGGCAGCTGAAGTCTGTGTGGAACCAACTCTCAGATCCACCGTACACACTAGTTCCTATCACTCAGAAACAGATAACGGATCTACTTTGGTGGATGGCAGACGAAAACCTTTGCAGAGGTCAAGATCTTCTTGTCCCTCCTCCAGACTTGATGCTCTATACAGATGCATCAAAAGAAGGATGTGGGCCCCACTTGCAGCATCACACGGTCACCAGTCTTTGGTCAGAGTCCGAAAAGTACCAGCATATAAACCTCTTAGAGATGAGAGCAGCATACCTAGCTTTCCATCAGTTGCTGGCGGGTCACTCTGTGGTGTTGATGAGCAAAATAACCACAGTAGTGGCTTACATAAACAAACAAAGCGGTACCTTTTCGCAGTGTCTATGCTTCTTGCAGTAAAGATTCTCAAATGGTCAGAAGAACATTCAGTGTCCCTATCAGCTCGCTTCATTCCGGGCAAAAGGAATGTGCTTGCTGACAATCTGATCAGGGCAACTCAGGTATTGGGCTCCAATTGGTCTTTGAATCCTCTGATAGCCAACAAAGTCCGGGTGTTGTGGGGTTCCCCGCCAGTAGACCAGTTCACAACATCTCTGAACAGCAAGCTTCGGCTTTACTGTTCTCCAGTCCCGGACCCACAGGCTCTATGGCAGGATGCATTTCAACAACGGTGGGACAACATTGATGTGTACGCCTTTCCCCCGTTCTGTCTGATGAGAAGGCTGCTCAACAGGACCAGAGCTTCCAAAAATATAAGGATGACGCTTGTAGCTCCAATATGGCATCACACAGAGGGGTTTCCGGACCTGTAACTGCTTGTAGATCTACCGAGAGAGCTTCCTCCACGACCAGATCCACTCAAACAACCAGACGCAAACATCTTTTAGAAGACTGTCCAGTCTCTTCAACTTCACGCCTGGAGACTATCCAGCATCTCCTCTCTTAGAGAGGCTTTTCGCAAAAAGTTGCTGAGAAAATATCCAGCTACTTGCGAAAGTCCTCAGCCTCAGTGTGCTAGGCTGAATGGACAGTCTTTTGTGGTTGGTGTTGTGGAAGGAATATCTCTACATTCGATGCCACTATCCCTATAATAGGTGAGTTCCTTGTATACCTTCAGGAGGAAAACTCCTTTTGGTCTCGGGTGAAAAGTTATCACTCAGCCTTAAGCCTCATCTTCAAGCTGAGAGGAGTGGATATTTCCTCTTCGTTGGAGCTTTCTTTACTATTACGGAGTTATGAGATCACTTGTCCTCAGTCAGAGATCAGGCCTCCTCTTTGGAACGTGGTCTGCGTTTTGAGATTCCTAAAAGGACCTCCTTACGAACCATTACGCCATGCAACTGATCGAAACCTCACTTTGAAGACGGTGTTCCTGTTTGCTTTAGCTTTGGCAAAGAGAGTCAGTGAACTTCATGGCCTCTCACATGACATTGCCCATTCAAGGGGATGTGGGGAAGTTGACACTCAGCTTCGTCCCTCAGTTTGTTGCAAAGACTCAAAATCCAGGGGTACTGGAGCCTAGATTCAGGCCCTTTCAGATTATGAGTTTACGTTCTGTAACCAATCACCCAAATCAACTGTTACTATGCCCAGTGAAGAGTTTGAGATATCAGAAACACACTAGCAACAGTCCCGACTAATATCTCCTTTTGTTAGTTCTGGAAGGGGTAAGAAGAGGATCACCAAGAACACCATTTCATCTTGGATACATTGTCACTGAAAGGGCTTTGAATCCCGATCCTCCTCCGGTGTGAAGACCTAGAGTTCATGAAGTCAGGGGCATCAGTACGTTCCTGGCATTCAAGCGCAACTTTTCCATGTTGCAGGTTTTAGAAGCGGGCATTTGGAAACGTCAAACTACACTCACAGCTCACTATTTAAAAGACGTGATCTACAGGAGACTCAATATGTTTACTATTGGTCCTGTGGTGGCTGCTCAACAAGTGGTTTAAGAGTACCTTGGGCTCCTTGTTGGACAAATAGCAGATGGTTGAGGGCATTGGTTACTCTGGGTAATTCAGGGAGGAATGAGAGTGTGTCTGGCATTTTCCTTTCTCCATCTTCCCCTCCCTTGGGATACAGTGCCATGGTCCCTCTGCAAGCTGGCTCCAACCTCTACAGATAAGAATCACTTTGTGTAGCCTAGTATAGTCATAAGATTAATAAATTGTCCCCATCACCATTGCTTCTCGCAAGGTAGGCAATGGGAAACGTCTTTGTTTATATCCTATTTATAAACTCGGAATGTACTTCCATAGAAGTTCATATGATATCTCTCACAACAATTGAGTTGCTCAGGCTGCTATCATACTCACTTTGTATTGTTAGTGAGGTGGCAAGGTTTTCTTAGACCACAGTCATATACTGTACTAGGTAAACCCTGGTCAATGTCCATGCCAGAAATAGGACTTCCATCATCCTAATAGTGAGTCATTCACAATAAATAATGCAAGTTTTGATAGTGTGGGAACAAATGACAAATTTGAAGATAATTTGTATTTTTCCCTAACTAATACAAACATGGAGTTATTTATATAAATTGGCCTGTCATAACCTATCCCCCTGCAAGTCCTGCCTGCAATCAAAAAGTGATGTAGCTCACAGCTTTGAGAGTGTATATAGGCGGCGGGGTACCCCTCAGCTACCTCCTGCCTACCCACTCAAGTGGTTAGACAGGGTTGTTACCTCATACTTTTAGTCTAATGGCTACCTAACTGCTTTGCCAAAAGATAATCCACAATAAATAACTACCGGTTTGTATTAGTTAGGGAAAAATACAAATTATCTCTGAATTTGTCATTTTAGGCCAGCTGGGCTCCTTTGGACAGAAAATCATCTTGGCTAAGAATTCTTGAGCAAGCCTAAGTCAGTATTATGACTAGTTGGTTTGTCTTGTTTTTCTTCCCCTCCTTCTGGGTCTTTTTTTTTCTGACCACAAACAGCCCAAGCCTTGAATTTTGCTGGATTGTTTAGAAGCTAGATAGTCACACAATAGAACATCCATCTCAAGACTATGGTCTGTGGATGATTTTCTCCTTGTTACCCACAAGAAGGTGGTGGAGCAATTGTTGATCATTATTGTATTGTCTTTTTGTGCCTGATTAGATAATATTTGTATTACCTGCCCTGTATCCCCTGTACATAGATGGGGGAGACAGAATTCCTTGGAATTTTCATAGAATTATGACCATAAACAAATACACTCTGACACAGGCCCTAATGAGGCTGTTGCATCACTACAGTGGAACCTCTACATCCGAATTTTCCAACATCCGAAGTAAAATTCGAGCAAATTTTTGACTCTACACCCGAATTTTATTTCGACACACGAAGTAAGCAATTTTCGTCGTACCGGTTGTATCCGAATTTTTCGACACGCGAAGTACAATTCGAACACGTTCCGACTCTACACCCGAATGTTTTTTTCGACACCCGAAGTAAATAATACTCGTTCGCGTAGTCGGTCCTCATAGCGCCTGAAGTATTTTTTATTTCCGCCGATAGAAGGCAGCACATCGACCTCGGAGGGACGCTCAATTAGCAGGGCTTGGGTCAGTCCTCGGTTCTCGTCGGCTTCTTGCGGTTTTGCTCTGTGCGTTCTGCTATTAACTCTGTTTTAATCGTGATTTTTTACGTGCATCCTTTAACGGTAATTTACGTAAAGTATGGGTCCTAAAAGGCTTAGTTTTGCCAGTGGTAGTGGTAGTGGTGAGAAAAGGAAGAAGGAAATGCTTTCTTTAGAAATTAAGCAGGAAATTATTGAAAAACATGAGCGTGGCGTCCGCGTGAGTGAACTTGCTAAACAGTATGGCCGTAATATGTCGACGATCTCGACAATCCTTAAACAGAAGGAAGCTATTAAAGCAGTGAAACCTTCTAAGGGGATCACCATAATTTCCAAACGCCGTACCCCTATCATAGAAGAGATGGAACGACTTCTACTAGTGTGGATTAAGGAAAGAGAGATCGTTGGCGACATTATTACCGAGACCGTCATCTGCGAGAAGGCGCACGCCATCTTTACGGACTTGAAGGAGGAGAGCTCTGGGGGTGATGCTGGGGAGAGTTCAACCGAGCCTTCCTCAGATGATTTCAAGGCATCTCGTGGCTGGTTCGAGAAATTTAAGAAACGGTCCGGGATTCATTCAGTTGTTCGCCACGGAGAGGCTGCTAGTGCGGACACAAAGGCTGCAGCTGACCTTGTCAAGAACTTCGAAAAGATCGTGCAGGAAGAAGGCTACGTAGAGCAGCAGGTGTTCAATTGTGATGAAACCGGGCTGTTTTGGAAGAAGATGCCGAGTCGAACCTACATCACTGCCGAAGAGAAGAAATTGCCTGGGCATAAGCCAATGAAGGATCGGTTGACTCTTGCCCTATGTGCCAACGCTAGCGGGGACTTTAAAGTCAAGCCCTTAATGGTTTACCATTCAGAGAACCCTAGGGCCTTTAAAACACACAACGTCGATAAGGATCAGCTTCATGTTTTCTGGCGATCCAACTCGAAGGCCTGGGTCACTAGGCAATTCTTTGTGCAATGGGTTAACCAAGTTTTCGGCCCTTCTGTGAAGAAGTATCTTCATGAACAGAAATTGCCTTTAAAGTGCCTGCTATGCCTTGACAATGCACCCGCTCACCCCCCCCGGACTTGAAGATGATATCTTCGATGAATTCAAGTTCATAAAGGTGCTGTATCTTCCACCGAATACCACCTCTATCCTCCAGCCCATGGACTAGCAAGTCATCTCTAATTTTAAGAAGCTGTACACCAAGCACTTATTTAAGCAGTGCTTTAATGTCACGCAAAGCACCAGCTTAACTTTGCATGAATTTTGGAGGGGCTACTTCAACATCGTGCTCTGCTTGAAGATCATAGATCAGGCTTGGGTGGGATTAACTCGACGAACCCTCAATTATGCCTGGAAGAAGCTGTGGCCTGATGCAGTTTCTCCCCAAGATTTCGAGGGTTTTGACCCCGAACCTGATCCCGTGGTCGGTGCAGCGGAAGTCGTAGAGGAAATCGTCTCCCTTGGCAAGTCCATTGGTCTGGAGGTCGACGCAGATGACGTTACGGAACTCGTCGCCGAACATCACGACGAACTTACCACGGATGAGCTCAAGGAACTCCATGCTATGTCGGAGCACATGAGTGATGACGAGGAAGGGAGCGAGGAGGTAGAACATGTGTTAGGTTCAGCGCATATAAAAGAGGTGTTAGGAAAATATCAAGACGTGGTCGACTTCATCGACAAATACCATCCAAAGAAATTGCAGGTTTGTCGTGTAGTTTCTCAATTCGATGATGCTTGCCTAACTCACTTTCGAAACATTCTGAAAAGCCGTACCAAGCAATTATCTATCGATAATTTCTTTAAAAAAACTGCGAAGCGAACTCGTGATGAAGAGGATGTAAGTGATTCGAAGAAAACGGCAAAGAGTGAAGCGGAAGGAAGTGAAACAAAGAAAACGGAAAAGAGTGAAGCGAAAGAAATTCAGTCAATTTTAAATGTAGAGAGTGAAAGTGATTAAAATTACGTAATCATCAAAAAGAAAAAAAGAAAATGTAAAAAAAAATATAAAATATAAAAATAAAAAAAAAATAAGCTAAGTTATGTTAAAGTTCACTTAGTGTAAGTTAGAATAAGTTACGGTAGTGTACGTTTATCGTAGTTAACCTCTCTACCTCGTCGCCGCCCGTCCGTCTCCTCTCTGCGTAGCAAGACTAACAACACCTACGCTGGAGTTTCTAAGGTAAAGTGACGCTAAAAACCCGTTTCTTATTTATCATTTTTTGCTAATTCTTCTTATTTACATGTCTATTCTTCTTATTTACATGTCTATTATCTAATTTAGTGTTCATTATTCTCATGGGAAAATTATGTGTAGTAGTTTATTAACCCTTTTACCCCCAAAGGACGTACTGGTACGTTTCACAAAAGCCATCCCTTTACCCCCATGGACGTACCGGTACGTCCTTGCAAAAAAAATGCTATAAAAATTAGTTTTTCATATTTTTTGATAATTTTTTGAGAAAATTCAGGCATTTTCCAAGAGAATGAGACCAACCTGACCTCTCTATGACAAAAATTAAGGCTGTTAGAGCAATTTAAAGAAAATATACTGCAAAATGTGCTGGGAAAAAAATAACCCCCTGGGGGTTAAGGGTTGGAAATTTCCAAATACCCCGGGGGTAAAAGGGTTAAGAAGTTATCATAGGTTTTTGGGCTCAACCACGGATTAATCGTATTTCAATGTATTCTTATGGGAAAATTCGTTGTGACATCCGAACATTTTCTACATCCGAAGTTGATTCTGGAACGGATTAAATTCGTATGTAGAGGTTCCACTGTATTTGCTGAATTTTGTGTTAGGCTACACTTGTTCAGTATCATAGGACTTCCTTTTATCTTACAATAGAACTTCCATTATGAAAGACAGTATGCAATCTTGACAGAACAAATAGGAATTTCTAAAAATAATTTTTGTTTTTCCTTGACATAAACAAAGATTTGGTCATCATATCAACATTAACCATTCCTGCAGCCAAAAGAAAAGTGAGTAGGTAACTATGTGAATGAGGATATCTATCCCATTCATCTGCCTTGATACACATATTCTTGGTATCCATTTTCAGTGATCAAAACAACTGAACCTGCAAGATAGCCACCTTAAAAGATTAATTTCCTCCATGTCCAGCATGGTTGATTTTATTGGTTACGAACAAAAGAATATCAGCTGCAACGTTTTTTTTTTTTTTCTTTTTACATGTAAAGTAACTCTTTCACTAAATATATGGTAATCATTACCTGTATACCAAACAGAAACCAGTGTAGTTATGGATTTTCCTTGATGCATACTAGAATATACTTTATTTAGAATAAGGATTTATATTTTGTGATAATGGAAATTTTATGTTTTTATGATTAAATTTTTTTTTAGATGGATTGAAGAATACAAGAAACTCTTTCCCATCAGCATCGGTGATGTGGGAAAATGTTGTTTACTGGTGTAATACATATCTACATATTTCTCCAAAGTGGAAAGTGATGTACTATATACTTTCACTTTGTATATTTTCAATGTTGAAGGAGACTCATCCCTCTCACTTGGACATCTTAACAGGGAAACACAGTATATTAAATCAGGTTAGTAGCATGTTATTGTTTTTCTTTTTATTAAACATTGAAATTAATTTGATTTCAAATTGTTTTGCCTAGATACGACAAATTATAGTTCTCTTAAATTTTGCTGGTTTTTTAACTTGGAAATGTATGTAGGACTAAGTCAACATTGTGTTTTTTTGTTAAATGCAGAATTTCTAATTTAGTTTTGTACTTGTAGAATGAAATCATTGATTATATGTAATTCAATTGACAATGTTGTTTTTTATTGTTTTATAACTCTTTTCCCTGTCTCATTGGAATCTAATGTAGCTAGAGTTATTGATGTTCAATTTATTTATTTTGTTACTCTAATTATTACAGTATTGTAGTTATTGGTACACTACTGCTTTTATGGTTCCAACAAACATTGCTGCTCATTATGCATATGTAACTTATGCTGTCTTAGAAATTTTTCCTTTTCTATCCTCCACTCACCTTCACTACACCGTAGTCTTATCTTACTATGATTCCAGATATTAGATTCTAGGATTATTTTACATGAACACACACATATATATAGATATATATACTGTATATATAGATATATACCGATATACTGTGTAGATATATATAATGTATATATATATATATATATATATATATATATATATATATATATATATATATATATACATACATATATATATATATATATATATATATATATATATATACATATATATATATATATATATATATATACATATATATATATATACATATATATATATATATATATATATATATATATATATATACATATATATATACATATATATATATATATATATATATATATATATATATATATATATATATATATATATATATATATATATATATATATATATATATATATATATATATATATATATATATATATATATATATATATATATATACATATATATACATATATATATATACATATACTGTATATATATACATACATATATATACATATATATATATACATATACATATATATATATACATATATATATATATATATATATATATATATATATACATATATATATATATATATATATATATATATATATATATATATACAGTAGGGTCCCGAATTATGCGAGAATTTGGTCGATGAATGACCTCGTATAAATGGAAAATCGCAAATTTTGAAACACATCTAACAGAAATAATTCCATTGGGGCCATGGCAACCAGCAACTTGCCTATTCAAATGTGTTTACTACCCATTTCCAATACTTTCTATGTACTATACTGCATCTTTTTTATAATGTCAAATTGTTCTTGTAAATAAATCAAAAATTTAATATGCTTTAAAGTTATAATAACTGGAAAAAATGTTAAAATCAAAACCAGGATGGGTGTAAACACCATACATTTTCCGTTATAACACGACCCAAAATACAGACAAATTTTAATGTTTGTCATATCTATTGTATAAGACAACTGGTGAATAGCAAAACCATCACTCTATAGACTATCTTTTGTTGTATCATTGAAAATCCAGAATTATCAAAATAAAGGCGATTTTATATCATCCGTTTCCTAAACACGCCAAAAAGCACAATAAAAACGACAACCAATGTTTTGTTTACGTTTATCTCTGATCATAACGAAGAAACAGACGCATTTACACATCTGTGTATAGGTTAGTTTTTGCATCGACAGCAATCTTACCAAGTATTGATTATATGTTGATTTTGCTATTACCAATGTTCTACTTAATTTTTCTTAGAACTTCCAAATAAATGAAATGAATGCCATTCATATAATGTTATGTTTTTCTTTATGACGCCGCCTGAAACGGAAACCTTCCATTCGTTTACTGTACGCTCCATCTTTGATCATAATAAACAAACGTAGGCATTAAACACGCATGATCAAAGATAAATAATGATATTAAAAGCTTTTAGTAAATATGTTATTACAATTATTATTTACCATATTTATATAAATTCTTACATACGTAGCAAAGCAGGAAAACTATTTTTTCTTTTTGCGTTTAATCAACAATAACAAATCGCAGCTAATGACAGAATGATAATTTACGATAATTCTAAACTGGTACTAAATATGATTGTCCATTCCATATCCAAAATACTTTTCCTAACTTTAGTTATAAGTCAACTTGTACCCACTTCAATTATGAAACCATCTATAAAAAAGTAAGAGAAGAAGCAAGTACTAGGCCGATTTTTAAAGTTATCGAACAATTAAGTTGCCGCTATAACGTTCGATGTGACAGAGATGGTGCGAGATTAGAGAAAGTAAGGAAAATTGAATCATGATTGATTTTCAATATAACAAACTTTGTGAAGCAACAACGATTTCATTTGTTAGAGAGAGAGAGAGAGAGAGAGAGAGAGAGAGAGAGAGAGAGAGAGAGAGAGAGAGAGAGAGAGAGAGAGAGAGAGAGAGAGCCTGTGTGTGTGTGTGTGTGTGTTAGTTTTAAATGTACTAAACAAAAAAATATGATAGGTTATAGCACATTGGTGCTTATGTAATATCAACTGTATAGATGTTTTGAATAAGTTGAGAAATGGTATAAACAATACTTTGTTACTGTATTCGTATGCGCCTATTCTTGAGACCGGCAGCTAGACATCAGCTGATCTGATCTTAGCCAAAAGTAAAACAAAAAGAAGTCAACAATACTCGATTTTTAAAACACATCCGAAATTTAAAAACTAAAGTACACACTTTCTTAATGTGTAATTAACTATTTAACGAGTAGCAATTTTCTAGAATAAAATGATGTTTCCCCAAAAATAGTGGTTTGCTGAAGAAATCGGATGCCGTATTTTAAGCTACGACTGAAATGGATGTATACACGGTATAACTTTTTCGTTTTGTATTTGATTGACACTTTAAGAAAAGTGATTTTGGTTTCTTCATCTAATTGTATATAACACAGAGAGAGAGAGAGAGAGAGAGAGAGAGAGAGAGAGAGAGAGAGAGAGAGAGAGAGAGAGAGAGAGAGAGAGAGAGAG
>NC_090726.1:115864059-115871559 GCF_036898095.1 Palaemon carinicauda | reverse complement strand
ATATGTCGTAAGTCGAGCATTGTCTGTATATATATATATATATATATATATATATATATATATGAATGTATGTATGTATATATGTATGTATGTATATACTGTATGTATGTATGTATACATACAGTGTATGTATACATACAGTATATATATACATACATACATACATATATACATACATACATATAATATATATATATATATATATATATATATATATATATATATATATATAACAAATTTTGAGCAAAGCGAAAAACCTATTTTTGGGTGAGAGTGCCATGTCGTCCTGATGGAAGTGTTCCTTTAGGTAGCCTTCTAAGGGATATTTGCTATTGTGATACTCCCAAAGAATTAAACCGAAGGTCTCCAGGATTCTAACTCCTGGCGCAAGTATCCAATTAAGGATATCGCATAATATCAGGGGACGTATTTTTAGATATGACACAAAGCAATCTTCACCCTGAATAGATTTAACTCTTTGATGTAAGGGGGAAGAGTGGCAAAAGAAGGGGGTGCCGATCTAGGTACCCGGTGGACCTCCATTCCCACTACTACCACGACGCCATTCCTTTTCTTGTCGTTAAGCAGAAATGGCTGCAGATAAAGTAATTTTGGGAGGGGTCAGCAAAAGTGTGGGTCCATCAGGACGACATGGTACTCTCACCCAAAAATACATTTTTTGCTTTGCTCAAAATCCATTTTTTGGGCTAGGGCCATGTCGTCCTAATGGAAGCACATTAAAGAATTAACTTGAAATTACTATAGCTGTGGGTGTGTGTATGTGCCTTCTACCTTGAATGAATTTTCTTATCTGGTCTACTAGACCTGTATGTGAAATTTCAGGTAACTGTCATTTTCACAAAGCCTGGAGCTGGTTTAGTGCTTCCTGCCCCCCGTAGGAAAAGTGTCGACATCGACAATAAGGATTCAAGGTTTGTATTTCTGTAGGAACACAAGGGAAAACTTTAGAGCTTCCCTTTTACTTTCCATGGAAATCTGTATTCTGATTTCAAGTTCTAGGCTCTTATAAGGGATTAAATGAAACTCTAGTATGTTTTATATGTCTTCAACTGAGGTAGCAGTAATAAGATGCAAATACATTTTTGTATTTTTATTTTGCCACTAAATTATCAAATATAGTTACAATAGAGTATGAATCTGATCCAGCATTAAAACACACCAGGGTCCATATTTTCTCCTGTAGAAAAAAATACATAATTTCATTATTGGAATAATTTCATTATCGGAATAATGCCACTCAATGGAGATGTGAAACCAAATCTGTCTAACATGTTCAGATTTTTGGAAATGCATAAACCCTGTGACGCAAACGTTCTCTCGGCACTGGTGTTATTGGTCAGATATGCACCTATATGGAACAGTATGATAATCATCGTTGTGATTTGCACTAGAAGGTAAGTATACCTATGCACCCGATGCACTGTAAAGTCCCAAAACAGTCCACTGTTCATCGCAGCACTAGACGACGGGTTTAATCACACTACCCGCCGCCACCACAAAATGTTTTATTTCCTGTACTTGCTTCTCATAGTGTTTGTAGAAGACTCTGGATGATTTCCACCCAGTGTATGAGCGGAGTCTTTCAAAGTCCATATGTTGAAAGAAGTTCAATGAAGAAGCAACTTTCCTCGGATTGTGACCTGCGGGTGTACTGTCAGGATCCGCTCTGCGAATAAAGTAGGTGAGCTTTGCTCTCAGTTATCTTAGGGATAGGTTTGATCCTGAAGATTGCCTTTGAAGAGCTGTCCTCCCTTGAAGTCTGAAGTTCTTCGAAGATAGACCTTAAGACACACTACTGGGCACAGAGAGGTATCTTCTTTTAGTGGGCAGATTCTCCAAGGACCCCACCTCTTAGTGGGTAGCTCATTCTTGGCAAGAAAGGCAGGATCAGGAAAAAGGTTCAGTTTTCCTGTGTCTAGGAACTGAATATGGCCTTATCTGGATAAGGCCACTATTTCACTAACTCTAGCCTCTAAGGCTATTGCAAACAGAAAAATGACTCTGTGTTAGATCCTTTAGAGTACAATCGTCATTGTTTAGGTTCGAAGCATAGTGCAAGACTTTGTCCAAAGACCACGTGATTGGCCTTGGTGGGGTTGCTGGCTTGAGTCTAGCGCATGCTTTTGGGATCTTATTAAAGATTTCACTAGAGAGGTCCACTTCAAAGATGTACAGAAGTGGTCTAGCCAGGGCCGACCCACACGAGGTAATCATAGTAGACTTCGATGAAGTCCACTTTATCCTTCGAGACTCCAAACTTTTTGTTCGCCGCTAGGGCGAGAAAATCACGAGATGTAGGTTGTTGGTTCTCGAGGATGAAGCGTACGCAGTCGACTTCTGGACCAGTTGAGATAATACTGGATCCGGCAAAGGAAACCGCGTCAGTTTCAGCTCTAGAACTAGAGGGAACCAATTGCTTTTGGGCCACTTGGGGGCCACTACTGCTGCTGTCCCTCTGAAGGATCTTAGCTTGTCGAGGACTCTTAGCAGGAGATTGGCTGGTGGAAACGGGTAAATGTGATTCCACCTGTTCCATTCGAGGGACATGGCATCCATCGCCTCTGCTTGAGGGTCCATATAAGGGGCCACGTTTCGAGGTAGTTTTTTGTTGTCGCTCGTTGCGAAGAAGTCGATCTGCAGTTGCGGGACTTTTTCCGAGATGAAGGAGAATGAGTCTGCGTCTAGGGACCATTCTCTCTCTATGGGCTTTCGCCTGGATAGAGCGCCCGCCGTCATGTTGTGGAACCCTTGTAGGTGAACTGCTGACAGATGCCATCCCTTCTTCCTTGCCAGGTAGAAGATGGCTAATATCACATGGTTGATGCGAGGCGATCTCAAGCCTTGTCAATTTAGACATTTTACTATCACTTCGTTGTCCAGGACCAATCTGATGTGGATTGCTCTGCGAGGGGATAGTTTCTTCGTCAGGAAAACTGCCAAAGCTTCCAAAATGTTGATATGAAAGGTTTTGAACTGATGCGACCAATTCCCTTGCACTTTTCTCACGTGAGAATGGTGCACTTTTCTCTCGTGAGAATGGCCTCCCCATCCTTCTAAGGAAGCGTCCGTGTGTATCAACACATGGTTGTGATGGTTGCCAAGGAATTGTCCATGCTAGGCTCTTGGCTGTTGACCACGGCCTTAACTGCGTGCGCAACAGGGTCGGGGTCAACCTTAGTTGATCTCTTCGAGCGTTTGATGCGTATCTTCTCCAGACTCGTGACGCATCTTTTAGACGTGCTTTTATCACCGTGTCTGTCACTGCTGCGAACTGGAGGGAGCCCAATACTCTTTCCTGTTGGCATCTTGAAATCCTCTTGTGACGGATTAGTCTCCTGACAGATCCCAATATCTCTCTCCTCTTCTTGGATTGAATGGAGAGGTGGTGTGACTTTAAGTCCCATTGGATTCTTAGCCATTGGAACTTCTGAGCTGGAGAAAGGCAAGACTTCTTGCGATTGATCTTGAAGCCCAGGTGTTCCAGGAACTGGATCACCTTGTTGCCTGCCTGCAGACAAGTAGTCTTGGATGCTGCCCATACCAGCCAATTGTCTAGATAGGCTACCACTTGAACTCCTTCGGAGCGTAGCTGCTGGACGATTGTGTCTGCTAGCTTCGTGAATATCCTTGGGGCTCTGTTTAGTTCGAAGGGCATTGCTCTGAAGACAAACTTCTTCTGTAGCTTGAATCCTAGGTAGGAGGAGAAAGGGCGACTCACTGGAAGATGCCAGTAAGCATCTGCTAGGTCTATTGAGACTGTGTACGCCCCTTTTGGTAGAAAGGTCCTTATTTGTTGCAACGTAAGCATCCGGAACTTGTTGTTTTCGATGAACATGTTGAGTGGAGACAAGTCTAGAATGACTCTGAGTTTGTCTGAGTCTTTCATGGGAACACAAAACAGCCTTCCCTGGAATTTGATGGACTTCAAAAAATCTATATTGACCAAGGTAATTAATAGTGATTATTCAAACTACTTGAATAGTCCTGATAGTGAATCAAAAGGAATTTAATTAATTTTGGAAGAGCGTTTCACCTCCATATAAAGAAGCCTCAGATGTAGGAAAATGGTATGTGGTAATTTATAAAGATAAGGAGCATCCATTATTTTGCATTGGTATAGCAACAAAATGGTTTTTAGCGGAAGAAGGAGGCAAAGTGACTCACTTTGAGATAAATAGCTTGAAACCACATATCATCATCTCCTACGCCTATTGACGCAAAGGGCCTCGGTTAGATTTCGCCATTCGTCTCTATCTTGAGCTTTTAAATCAATACTTCTCCATTCAACATCTACTTCGCGCTTCATAGTCCTCAGCCATGTAGACCTGGGTCTTCCAACTCTTCTAGGGCCTTGTGGAGCCTGGTTGAAAGTTTGATGAACTAATCTCTTGGAGAGAGCGAAGAGCATGCCTAAACCATCTCCATCTACCCCTCGCCATGATCTCATCCACACATGGCACTTGAGTGATCTCTCTTATAGTTTCATTTCTAATCCTGTCCTGCTATTTAACTCCCAATATTATTCTTATGGCTTTGTTCTCAAATCTATAAAATCTGTTGGATATTGTTTCATTGTTATACCACGACTCATATCCACACAGTAACACCGATCTCACTAAACTGATATATAAACAGATTTTTATATGTAATTTCAGGTATTTGATTTCCAGATATTACTTAACCTAGCCATTGTCTCATTTGTTTTTTTCAATCTTTCATTGAACTCAAAATCTTAATCCCTGTATTAGATATCATAGTTCCTGAATATTTAAATGGTTCCACCTCATTAAACTTTTTTCCTTCCAATGATATTTCCTCTTCCATTGCATGTTCCAATTTCCTCATCTCTGTCTTTCTTCTATTTATCTTGACCTGTGGTTTTCTGGTAATAAGGACAGCTTCATCAGCATACTCTAGGTCAGCTAATATCCTGTTACCAATCCAGTCCAATCCTTTTCCAACATCCCCAACTCTTCTATGCATTACAAAATGCATGAGGAGGATAAACAATATAGTAAATTTCATGACAACTGACGTATGTGTGATACCTCTGTAATTATTGCAATCAGTCAGATCTCTTATTTGCCGTTTTTCACCAACACTCCTAGCTCCCATTCATCAGGCTTTGCCTCTTCACGCCACATACTACAAAATAATCTTGTAAGTAATCTGGGAGTCACTTCATTTTCGGCCAATATTATCTTAGCAGTTATTCCATCGTAACCAGAGACTTCCCATCTCTTCGAGTTTTTTAAAAGATAGCTTCGACTTCAAACACACTGAATTCATTGATGGGCACATCAAGGTATTCCTCAGCTTCAGGTATATCAATCAAATTATTCCCTTTATATCTCCTATTCATGGCCCCACTAAAGTGTTCCATCCAACGTTGCCTTTCTTCATCTTCTGTTGTTATAACAGCTCCATCTCTCTTTTTGATGGGTATATGCTTCTTCTTCTTTGCTCCCGTAGAGATTTCTATAATAATTCTATGTACAATTCTTATACCATAGTCACTCCCTGAATCCATAGCTTTGTCAGACTCATCTGCTTTCCTGTCTAGATATTCTCGCCAGTCATTTCTGGCTTTTCTTTTGACCTCACTATCAATACTGGAATGCTTAGCATGCTCTACCTTGCAATTTTCATTACTTCCTCTTAAACTTCCAACAATCAACTTCTATCTTTGTCTCCTTTTTATAGTATCCCAAGTATCATTCGTTAATTGTTTGCTATTTGTCAACTAATGTCTCTAAGACTGCAAATCGATTCTTACATTCAATTACAAAGATTTCTCTGCTCATCCTCTAGAAGCTAGTTGTATCAAACCTAGATATATTATCTACATTTCTGTTGGGTGCATTCGGTTTTAATTTCAGTGTAGCAAGAGGAGCTAGTGGTCACTACCAATATTTGCACCTCTATAGCTTCTTACACTTCTCAGAGTCCTCCTCCTCTCTTTATCAATGGCTATGTTATCTATTTGATTTTTGTAATTGCCACATGATGAAGCCCATGTATATTTGTGGATGTCCTTGTGCTGGAAAAGAATATCTCCAATAATAAGATTGTTTGTTGAACAAAAACATAAAATCTGCCCCATTTTCATTTGCAACTTCGCCAAGACCCTCAACACCCATCACATTCTCTATACCTCGATTATTCCTTGCAACTTCAGCATTGAAGTCATCAATCACAATTTTCGTATCTCTCTCTGGGATCTCATCTGTTACACACTGCAATTCCTTATAGTATTCATCTTTCCTGTCTTCAGGGTAATCATTTGTTGGTGCATAGTTAACTATAGTACTCATATAGCACTGCTTTGATTTAAACTTTGCAAGTGACCATCTGCTATATACAGCTCTTCATTCCATTAATGACTTTTCTGCTCTTGATATCGTCATTCCTACCCATTCTCTTCCAACTCCATCTGTTCTTCCTGAGTAGATACTGTATATGCATTGCCTTGGTGTGAGTTTTTTACCAATCCTTTTACAACGTGTTTCACTTAGGGCTAAGATATCCAAACTATAATTCATAAATTCATTCTCTACTTGCTGTAACTTCCAAATCTGATTCATGTTTCTAACATTCTAATTACCAATTTTCAAATTTTCTTTTGTATTTATTAACCGGGAGATTCTTAGCACCCTACAACGCCCGGGACGGGGGCCATTCTTTCATTTTCGCTTTTCAAAGAAAGATTAAATCCATAGAGGATTTGTTGGTTAGAGTCATCAAAGGACAGCCAGTTCCTTGTGATGCGCAGTACCTAACTAAGGCAAGTGACCCCTGCCGGTCCATACTAACTCCACTAAGATCATCCACCAGGCATCAGGGGTAGAGGAGTATCCAGAGTACCAAACAGATACATACCTTTTTCAAATCACAGATGTAATTAAAGGTCCTTTATTTATGAAACCCAGGCCTTAACGAAAATGGTTATTGCCCTCTATAAAAGAACAGAAGCAGTTTTTTGAGCATTCAGTTGAAGTAAATAGACATGACTTATATTCAGGCATTTATTTTGTTACGTATATGGCTACCGCCCTGGTACCAGCCAGTAACGCAGTCAACCTAGCAAGCCGGGATGACTGTCAGAATACCGGTGAGGGAGTTTTGTGACGGCTATGACGTCACTAAAGGACAGAAGGGGAAGGGTAAAGGGTCTTACAATTCATTGATATGAGAGGTGGCGGCAGGTATGCCACCTACTTTAAACAGTGAACTGAGGAAGCATGGCTTCCTGTGCTGATGACATCGTCGGCGGCAGAGGAGGCATGGTTCCTTTGCTGACGACATCCTGGCGGCAAGACAAGGGCACCCTGAGTTAGTCACTATCTAAATCAAAGCCGGAGGCAACAAGAACTTGGTTCTACTTGACGGCGATGAAGAAAGACAGTGGTTGTCGCCTGTAGTGGCGGCGGCACTCAGGGAGGGAGAAAGGGTTTAGCCTCTTTTCTCTGAGAGAGAATG
>NC_090726.1:115834059-115856559 GCF_036898095.1 Palaemon carinicauda | reverse complement strand
TTTTGCGAGCAATTTACGAGCAAATGTGTCAGAACCACGAGCAAGTGTGATACTAACACCTTCACCCCAGGCCTTCAGCGTTTACCACCTCCAGCAGCAGGCCAACACCGTTTCCAGAGAGTTTCAAGAAGACCCCCAATAGGTTGGCAAACGTTCCTATTAGTCCAGACCGTCCTTCTCGTTCACCGAAGGAATGTATTCCTTTGCCACAGAGACTCTCCCCATGTGTCGACTGAGGCTCCGTCTAGAGTTACCCCAAGGGACGTTCTTCTCCTAGACCTCCAAGGGAAGCCCAGGGCTTACCTAGATGGCCAGAACTTCCTGCATGGTTGAGTACTTATCTCACCACCCTGTAGAAGTCTCTAAATGTGGCTCCTCCACCGCCACAACTTCTGACTGCTTCAGTCGAAGCGACCCCCAGGATTCCTTTGGAACCCTCGTTAAGTTTGTCTGTTGGGAGGCTAGATCCTGGAAGTAGATCAACGTTGGACAAGGCTCGCAGATCATTTACATCCTGATCGCGTGCCAAAGGTCCTTGATCTTCTGACTCTTAGATGGCCAACCTACCCTTTACCCTGTTGAAGGCAAGGGAAGGAAACCATAACTAAGAGGCTGAAAAGAAATATGAGAGGCATAACTCCATCCTTTCCATCCTCAAGAGATTGAGGTAGTGCCTCCGGATCAGCGTCCGATTCCCTTACCTCCCCTATAGGAGGACCCTTCAGCTCTTACTGCCAAAGCTTCGTCGGTTGCCTCGAAAACCTCGCAAGTTCCCCCTCCTAAGACCGCAGAGGAACATCCTGTGCGTAGGGAGTTGGAGGATACCAAGACGAAACCCAAGAACGTGGCAAGGGAAGCTCGTATGGCTGAGGCACAGAGAAGGTCCCCTGTGGTGGGTCCCTCTAGTGATATGGTTGACGACCTTACCTACCCCAGACTCTGGATGTGAGCCTTGAGGTGGATGACCCCTTGGATTCCAATGACAAGAATCTTCCATAGGTGGCTAGTTCGAACTATCACTCTGAACTAGAGAGACGTGAGTTGGAGCACACCTTTTGGGAGGTCCTCGCTTGCATGAGGGTTATTAATAGGGTGTCTACTCCTGGTTCCACTACCCAGGAGGGTAAGGATATGGTTCTCGATGAAATATTCTAGACCCAGAACCTTCCAGTTCCAGTGCCACTTTGCCTTGGTCTAAGAGTTTGAATGCTGCCAAAAGGAAAGCTATCGCCCAGAAAGCTGGATCCTCTAGTTCCTTGAGGGCAGGTTCCTCCTCACTGTCTATTCCACTTCCATTTGTCCTACAAAGGAAGTATTACGAGAACGAAGGGGGACCTCATTCCACCATGTGCCTCGATCCTTCAGTGGTCTCTCTAACGATGGGTCTCTCGACTCAAACCCTCGCCAATCTGAGGGCCTCTCTTTCGGTTGTTGAGCTCCCGAACATAGAGAGAGCGCAAAGTATGCTATGCAGGCTGCTTCGTGGCTTGATCTATAGCTAGGATCCTTGGGCTTCACGGTCCACTCCCACAATCTCTCGAAGGAGTCGACCAGGAAGACTTTGTAGTCTTTCCTGTTGTCGGGTACCCGAACTCTTGAATTCTTGTCGCACTGCGTTGTCAACTTTTGGGTAAATGCTATACTCAAGAGAAGGGATACTAGCATCGGAAATTCCACAAGCAGGTGCCGAAGGTGGAAGTCTCCTGGTTAAGGAATTCCACCCTTGAAGGTTTTTCTTTCTTTGTTTCAGAGGAGATAGAGAGGGCTGCTGAGCGATGGAGGAAATCGTCAAACAATTCTCTCTTCCATAGGGCGATAACATCGAGGCCCTATGGTAGACCTTCCCAGTCATCTTGTACTCAGCATGTACCTTCCTCTTCTCACCCTTCAGCTTCTAGGTCCTCTGGATCTTCAAAGGTGTCTAAGCAGCCCTTTCCATCCAAAGGCCAGAAAGGGACCAAGTCCTTCAGAGGAAAGAAGGGAGAAAAGGGAGGTGACTGAGGTGGTCACTCCCATTAGGAATGTCATTCCTCTTCATCTACCACCTGTGGGAGGATGCCTACAGCGCCGCTGGCAGAGGTGGCAGCTTCACGGGGCAGAACACTGGATGGTCGAAGTGATCGCCCTAAGGTATTGGGTCCTGTTCATTCACTCTCTCCCTCCTCTGTCTTAGGATCTATGGCATCTAAGCTTCTATGTGAAGGGATCTGCAAAGGAGCTGGCCGTCAGGGCCAAGGTCCAGACCATGCTGCAGAAGGGCGCTCTCCAAGAGGTTGCGGATGGGTCCCCAGGCTTCTACAGTCTAATTTTTCTGGTGAAAAAGGTGACTGGGGGCTGGAGACCAGTCATAGATCTCTCTCCTGTGAACAAGTTTGTGCAACAGACTTGGTTCAGAATGGAGACGGCAGACACGGTCATTCAAGCGGTTTGTCCAAGGGACATCATGTGCACATAGAATCTGAAGGATGCATACTTCCAGATCCCAATCCATCCATCTTCAAGGAAGTATCTAAAGTTCATACATGAGGAAAAGATACACCAGTTCAAGGTACTATGCTTCGGTCTCACAACAGCTCCTCAGGTATTCACCAGAGCGTTCGCCCTAGTGTCATCTTGGGTTCACAAAAACGGCATCTGTCTCCTTAGATAACTGGACGAATGGCTAATCCTGGACGACTAGGAGATGACCCTTCTTCGTCACCGAGACATGCTTCTCGAGTTTTGTCAGGATCTGGTGATCCTGATAAATCATGAGAAGTCATTACTGCAACCTTCACAAAGGCTGGTATACCTCGGTATGATAATAGACACTGTCCAAGAGAATATCTTTCCATCAGACGAAAGAGTACACAGATTGAGGGAAGTGGCTGCGCCCCTCCTTAGAAAAGAAGTCCTTCCGGCTTCTCGTTGGTTAAATCTGTTAGGCCATATAACCTCTCTCATCCGTCTAGTTCCAAACGGCTGCCTCAGGATAAGATCCCTGCAATGGCAACTGAAGTCCTGGTGGAACCAACACACTGATCCACCAGACACTCCAGTTCCTATAACTTAGGACCAGGTGACGGATTTGAATTGGTAGATGGTAGACAAAAACTTTCGACAAGGACAGAATCTTCTCGTTCCCCTCCAGATTTGATGTTCTTCACACATTCATCAAAAGAAGGGTGGTGGGCTCACCTGTAGCACCATACGATCTCAGGCCTTTGGTCAGAGTCAGAAGGGTACCAGCACATAAATCTTCTAGAGATGAGAGCATCCTACCTAGCTCTAAATCAGTTCCAACAGGTGCTGGCAGGTCACTCTGTAGTGTTGATGAGTGACAACACCATTCCTGCCAAGAGGAATGTGCTCGTGGATAATCTGAGCAGAGGGACTCAGATAGTGGGCTCTGAATGGTTTTTGAATTGTCAGATAGCCAACAAAGTCCTGACTTTGTGGGGTTCCCCGACTATAGATCTATTTGTAACATCTCTGAATGGCAAGCTTCCGCTGTACTGTTCTCCAGTCTTGGATCCTCAGGCTCTATTGCAAGATGAATTTCAACAACGGTGGGGCAACATCGACGTGTACGCCTTTCCTCCATTTTGTCTAATGAGAAGACTGCCCAACAAGACCAGAACATCCAAAGATCTAATGATGACCCTTGTAGCGTCTCCTCTCTCAGAAGGGCTTTTCACGATATGTTAAGGAGAGAATGTCCGGTTACTTGCCTATGACCTCAGCCCCCATCTCCCAGGCTAAATGGAGAGAGGTTTGAGTTTGGTGTCATGGAAGGAAAATCTCTCCACTCGATGCCAGTGTTCCAGTACAGTAATAGTGGAGTTCCTTGTATACCTTGGGGAGGAAAAGCTTTTTTCTGTCTTGGCGGTGAAAGGCTATTGCTCAGCCTTAACCCTTGCCTTTAGGCTGAAAGGAGTTGACATTTCCTCTTCGTTGGAACGTGGTTCGCGTCTTGAGATCCTTAAAAGAACCTTACGAACCATTGCGCCATGCAACTGACTGAAACCTCACTTTGGAGACGGCGTTCCTGGTCGCTTTAGCCACGGAAAAGTCAGTGAACTTTGTGGCCTCTTGTATGACACCGCCCATTCAAGAGGATAGGGGGAAGTGACACTCAACTTCGTCCCTGAGTTCATTGCTAAGACTCAAAATCCGGGGGTACAGGATTCGGGCCCTTTCAGATTGCGAGTATCCATTCTTTAAATAATGACCCAGATCAATTGTTACTATGCCCAGTGAGGAGTTTGAGATACAGTGAACCCTCGTTTATCGCGGTAGATAGGTTCCAGACCCGTAAGTTTCGGCAGTGTCAGCCGAAGCAGCCTCGTCATGCAGGGAAACGCTTTTCAGGGCGAAGCGTTTCTGAAACTTCGCGAACCATCCTTTGCTGGCGGAAAAACGTTGTTTCTGAGGCTGGGAATCAGTGGATGTCCCTGGTTGAGGATCATCTGCATCATCATCTTCTTCAGCATGGTTGCCGTCGTCGTCTTGAGGTTCCTTTGCAGCAAAATTCTCATACAAGCTCAAAGCCTTTGTTCGGATGGTGTTCGTATCCAAGGCTATGTTCTTCTTCCGGCAGTCGGCAATCCACACAGCTAAAGCACCTTCCATGCGTACGATCGTTTTATTACGCGTTGTAACGACTCGCTTCGCTGATCTGCTAAAGGTGATTGCAGCCGTCTTTCTAATGTTCGCCTCGTCCTTCTTGATATAGCGAACAGTAGATTCGTTGATTCCAAAATGGCGCGCTGCGGCCGTGTAACTTCTACCGTCTTTTAACATATCGAGAAGCGTAACCTTCTCAGCAATCGTCATCATCCTTCGGTGGCGTTTAGGCTCACTACCAGCCTTAGTAGAAGCAGAACGCTTGGGAGGCATTGTACAGTAGGATTTAACAAAAAGTTCAACTTAAAACAGTCGCACACAGCACAGATTAAACTTCACAAACTTAAGAACGTCTACTCAGCGATACGCCGTAAGAGAAAGTGGACGACCCGGGCCCGCGAGAACCTAGATGCTGCGGGTTGGAGATGAGGGCAAAACACCAATCACAGGCTAGATAACAAAACTTGAGTTCTGATTCGTCATCTATCAGCGCTTGAACCAATCACAACCCGTCTTACAGTATATGATGCGTAGGTTACCAACTCAAAGTACAAGATACCCCGCGTATACCGTACGTACAGTATTAATAATAATAATAATAAATAATGATAATAATACAGTAATAATAATAATAATGATAATAATAATAACAATAATAATTTTATTAACAACAACAACAATAATAATAATAACAATAATAATAATAGCTTTACGTATGTTATTTTATTCTTTTGTAGGATGTGTCTCTCTCTCTCTCTCTCTATCTCTCTCTCTCTCTCTCGTACGCTTATTCGAAATGTGATTTTTGCAACAAAGAATATTATTGGATGCAGTACTACGTACGTATACATACAAAAGAATCATGGAAAAGATGCACATCCATTACATTTGTAGTACAGTAGTAGCCATCAGCAGCCTTACACCATTCTAATATTGTATGACTGCATCTGATTTGCGTTTCATGTTCGATTTAATTTTACTACGTACTGTATACAGTACTGTATTATCGAATGATCACATTCTCTTTTCGTGTTTTATTTCTTTCTGTGCTGAATTATATATCATATGTAATGCAATGAACAATCAGTAAGAGCAGATATTACTAATTACAGTATTAATGGAATTACAGGTAACGAAATATCGTATTTGGGGGTCTTCAGATTTCGCGGTATTTTCGAAATTTCCGGAAAATCCGCGATATGTATATATATATATGGGTTATGGAAAAAACCCGCGAAGTGGTGAATCCGCGATGGTCGAACCGCGAAGTAGCGAGGGTTCACTGTACTATCTTATACACACTGTTAGCTCGGGGAGAGTAAAGAGGAGAATCATTAAAAACACGGTTTCCTCCTGGATCTGCCAAGTGACCAAAAGAGGCTGGGCTCCCAATCCTTGTCAGGCTCGCCGACCTAGAGCCCATGATGTCGGGAATTAGCACTTCCTTGGCATTCAAACGCAACTTCTCTGGATTGCAAGTACCTCAAGCGGCTGTTGGGAAGAGACAAACCACTTTCACAGCTCATTACTTAGAAGACGTGACCCACAGGAGACTCGATACGTTCACTATTGGTCTTGTGGTGGCTGCTCAACAAGTGGTTTAAGAATACCTCAGGCACCTTGATGGACAAGTAGCAGTAAGTTGAGGGCATCGGTTACCCTGGTTAAGACTGGGATGAATGAGAGTATGTCAGGCTTTCCTTTCTTCATCTTCCCTTCCCTTGGGGTACAGCACTACCGGTCCCTCTGCAAGCTGGCTCCAACCTCTACAGATAAGAATCACTTTGTGTAGCCTAGTATAGTCATAAGATTAATAAATTGTCCCCATCGCCATTACTTCCCGCAAGGTAGGCAATGGGAAATGTCTTTGTTTATATCCTATTTATAAACTCGGAATGGACTTCCATAGATGTTCATATGATATCTCTCACAACAATTGAGAGTTGCTCAGGCCGTTATCATACTCAATTTGTATTGTTAGTGAGGTGGCAAGGTTTTCTTAGACCACAGTCATATACTGTACTAGGTAAACCCGGGTTAATGTCCATGCCAGAAATAGGACTTCAACATCTACAGGTAATTATCACTTCTCTTGTGTAGCTTAGTATAAGTCATAAATTTATATACTGTCTGTGTCCCTATTGGTTTCTGGAAGGTAAGTCATGGGATACGTCTTGTTTCTCCTATACAGTGATGCCTCAGGATACGAAATTAATCCGTTCAGGATGCGGTTTCGTATCCTGATATTTTCGTATCCTGAGTCGCGTTTTACATGTAAATAGCCTAATCCGTTCCAAGCCTTATAAAAAGTCACCTTTTCTTTCATAAACACGCTAAACTGTAGTAATAAACATGCAATGCAGCCATTTCTATCATTCAATAATTAACACAACCGTTAAAAACAGCCTAATCCATTCCAGAAACCACTATGAGATTATTCAATAATGTAGTTATAGCCAAGTTATCCCCCCCAAGCCCAAAGAAAACGGTCCGTTTTCTTTACTACTGTATAAAAGTTACGGTACTGTATGTACGTAAAGCATTTAGATCAGTGAAGGTGTATTGTTACCTGTACGTACACCTAAATTAATGATTGATACCTGTACACTCTGAAAAAAAGGTTAGAGTTAATTAGTGTAACAAAAAAGTTGAAACTTACCTTTTGATTGAGACGATGTCCGATAGCGAAGTCGCGGCAGAGGAGGATGGCATAAGGCAGAAAACGTAACAAGTGACAGACTACGTACAGTAATTTACACACTTAACACATTAACACTTAAACTTTACGAAATAAAAAAATGGCAGAAATAATTAACACTTAACATTACGTATGGAAAACTATAAAATGAAAGAAAAAATTACTTTAACACTTAACGGTAACATAAAACTTAAAATTGAATTTTTTTTTTTTGCTTTTTATAACTTTACGTTTTTCTTATTTTCTAAATCTCTTCTACTTCCTCATCACTTTCTTTTTTCTGTTTCTTTTCTTTACTTTCACCTTCTACTTCTTCATCACTTTCTTTTTTCTGTTTCTTTTCTTTACTTTCACCTTCGTCTTGGCCTACTAATACCGCTGGCCTCTTTAATAAGAAACTATCCATTGAAGCTTGTTTCTGCCTACTTTTCAACACATTTCTAAAATGCGTTAGGCAAACGTCATTGCAGTGTTCAAGCGCACGGTTGGTATAAACTTTTTCTGGATGTTCCTTTTCGACGTAGTCTGCCATTTTATGGAAACATGCAAGAATTTCCTTGAAGTCTGCCATTTTCAAAGGTGCAACATCCTCCTCATCACCGCTAGAGAAGTGCTCTTGAACATCACTCACTTGCATCGTCTCCAACTCCTTCAAGTCGTCCGTCGTCAACTCCTCGTGGTGCTCCTCGATAAGTTCATCGATATCTTCCGCGCTAACTTCCAGCCCCATGGACGTACCAAGATGTACGATGTCAGCCACGTCAGACTGCTGAATTGGTTCAGGATCGTCAACGATCTCGGCTTCGCCTCCAGGCTTCCCGAACCCCTCGAAGTCTCGTGCAAAGACAGCATCAGGCCACAGCTTCCTCCAAGATGAGTTTAGGGTACGCCTCGAAACTTCCTGCCAAGCGAGATCGATGAGTTTGAGGCATATCACGATGTTGAAGTGATCTTTCCAAAATTCACTCAGAGTGAGGTTTGTACTCTCTGTGACTTGGAAACATCTCTTGAAGAGATGCTTCGTGTACAATTTTTTAAAATTAGAAATAACTTGCTGGTCCATGGGCTGGAGGAGAGGGGTGGTGTTAGGCGGTAGATACAGGACCTTTATGAAGGAATAATCGGCCAGAAGATATTCCTCGAGGCCAGGAGGGTGAGCTGGAGCATTGTCCAACACCAGCAGACATTTCATAGGGAGGCGGTTTTCTTCCAAATATTTTCGGACAGTCGGACCGAAGCAGACATTCACCCAATCAATGAACAGTTGCCTCGTTACCCAGGCTTTTGCATTCGCCTTCCACATCACGGGAAGGTTCTCCTTAATGACTTTGTGGGCTTTGAAGGCTCGGGGATTTTCTGAATGGTACACCAGCAGGGGCTTTATCTTGCAGTCCCCACTGGCGTTAGCACAAAAAGCAAGGGTAAGCCTGTCCTTCATAGGCTTATGTCCGGGTAGCCTCTTCTCCTCCGCCGTGATGAACGTCCGACGAGGCATTTTCTTCCAGAAAAGCCCAGTTTCGTCGCAATTGAAAACTTGCTGCGAACTGTAGCCTTCCTGCAGAGTCAACTCGTCGAACGTTTTAACAAAGGCTTCGGCGGCCTTCGTGTCCGAGCTGGCTGCCTCTCCATGCCGTACCACTGAATGGATGCCAGTCCTTTTCTTGAACTTCTCGAACCACCCACGAGAAGCCTTGAACTCTGGGGGTTCCTGCTGGGATGTTCCTTCTCCTGCTCCTTTTTCGGCCTGAGCACGCACGAGATCACCGAAAATGGCGGAGGCCTTCTGGCAAATTGTAGTCTCAGTGATGGTGTCTCCTGAGATCTCTTTGTCCTTGATCCACACAAGAAGCAGCCTCTCCATCTCGTCATGCACGTGCGTTCTCTTGTTGGAGAAAATAGTGACGCCCTTAGAAGGTGTTGCTGCTTTGATGGCCGCCTTCTGCTTCAGGATGGTGCCTATCGTAGACGGATTCCGGCCATACTCCTTGGCGATCGCACTTAAACGCATGCCAGACTCGTACTTTTTAACGATTTCAAGTTTCGTCTCCATCGAGAGCATCGTCTTCTTCTTCTTTCCTTCGGCAACATTCTTGGGACCCATGGCTACAGTAATACGTAATATAATACACTACGTAACGTTATATACAGTCTATGTATAGTAAAAACTAATACAGTACAGTGCACAGTAACGAATGTTTATTAACGATAACACGTGGCGTACGAATGTACTGTATATTAACACTAAGTCAAACAAGCGAAAGCACACAATGTCTGTTAACGATACCGCGGTTGGAACGAAAAGAGAGAGAGAGAGAGAGAGATGAACGCCCGTGCGTAGGCAAGCTGGGATAGTTGCCGACCAATAGGAAAGCAGGATCTTATGGCGTCAGCTAGCGTCTGAGTAGGGAGATAACCAATGGGTGAGCGGGAGGCTGTAAGTGAGTCTACCCAAGTTCAAAGTCAGGCGGCGCGCGCTTTTTAAAATTACTCTCGGCGAAGAGTTGGGATCTCGTAAGGTTTTCGTATCCTGAAACTTTATCCGTATCCTGGGGCATAAAAATCTTCGAATCACTTTTCGCATCCTGAATTTTTCGTAAGCAGAAACTTAAGTATCCAGAGGTATCACTGTATAAAATCAGATGTTTATACAAGACAAAAACCTCTATTACACAGTATTTCACAGGCTGCTATTATACTCACTTTGTATATTCTAGCGAGGTGTCAAAGTTTTCCTCAGACACAGTCTTATACTATACTAGGTAAAACTGAGTCAATGACCACGCCAGATTTAGGACTTCCACCCACCTAAGAGCTAGTCATCGAAATAGATAACGAAAGGTTTGTTTGTATGGGAACAAATGACAAATTAAGATAATTTGTATTTTTCCGTAACTAATACAAACCTGTAGTTATTTATGTAAATTGGCCCCTCCATCACGTGTCCCCCAGAAATCCTGCCTACGATCAAAAGGGATGTTTCTCACTGCTGTGAGAGTATATATACTGTAGAGGCAGCTGGGTACCCCCCAGCCTACCCGCTCAAGCGGTTAGGCAGGGTTGCCACCTCACTCTTTAAGTCTAATGGCTACCTTCCAGCTTCACTGAAAGATTATACATACATATACCAAGGCACTTCCCCCAATTTTGGGGGGTAGCCGACATCAACAAAGAAACAAAAACAAAAAGGGGACCTCTACTCTCCACGTTCGTCCCAGCCTAACAAGGGACTCAACCGAGTTCAGTTGGTACTGCTAGGGTGTCACAGCCCACCCTCCCACATTATCCACCACAGATGAAGCTTCATAATGCTGAATCCCCTACTGCTGCTACCTCTGCGGTCATCTAAGGCATGGGAGGCAGCAGCAGGGCCTACCGGAACTGCGTCACAATCGCTCGCCATTCATTCCTATTTCTAGCACGCTCTCTTGCCTCGCTCACATCTATCCTCCTATCACCCAGAGCTTCCTTCACTCCATCCATCCACCCAAACCTTGGCCTTCCTCTCGTACTTCTCCCATCAACTCTTGCATTCATCACCTTCTTTAGCAGACAGCCATTTTCCATTCTCTCAACATGGCCAAACCACCTCAACACATTCATATCCACTCTAGCTGCTAACTCATTTCTTACACCCGTTCTCACCCTCACCACTTCGTTCCTAACCCTATCTACTCGAGATACCCCAGCCATACTCCTTAGACACTTCATCTCAAACACATTCAATTTCTGTCTCTCCATCACTTTCATTCCCCACAACTCCGATCCATACATCACAGTTGGTACAATCACTTTCTCATATAGAACTCTCTTTACATTCATGCCCAACCCTCTATTTTTTACTACTCCCTTAACTGCCCCCAACACTTTGCAACCTTCATTCACTCTCTGACGTACATCTGCTTCCACTCCACCATTTGCTGCAACAACAGACCCCAAGTACTTAAACTGATCCACCTCGTCAAGTAACTCTCCATTCAACATGACATTCAACCTTGCACCACCTTCCCTTCTCGTACATCTCATAACCTTACTCTTACCCACATTAACTCTCAACTTCCTTCTCTCACACACACTTCCAAATTCTGTCACTAATCGTCCAAGCTTCTCTTCTGTGTCTGCAACCAGTACAGTATCATCCGCAAACAAAAACTGATTTACCTCCCATTCATGTTCATTCTCGTCTACCAGTTTTAATCCTCGTCCAAGCACTCGAGCATTCACCTCTCTCACCACTCCATCAACATACAAGTTAAACAACCAAGGCGACATCACACATCCCTGTCTCAGTCCCACTCTTACCGGAAACCAATCACTCACTTCATTTCCTATCCTAACACATGCTTTACTACCTTTGTAGAAACTTTTCATTGCTTGCAACAACCTTCCACCAACTCCATATAACCTCATCACATTCCACATTGCTTCCCTATCAACTCTATCATACGCTTTCTCCAGATCTATAAACGCAACATACACCTCCTTACCTTTTGCTAAATATTTCTCGCATATCTGCCTAACTGTAAAAATCTGATTCATACAACCCCTACCTCTTCTAAAACCACCCTGTATTTCTAAGATTGCATTCTCTGTTTTATCCTTGATCCTATTAATCATTACTCTACCATACACTTTTCCAACTACGCTTAACAAACTAATACCTCTTGAATTACAACACTCATGCACATCTCCCTTACCCTTATATAGTGGTACAATACATGCACAAACCCAATCTACTGGTACCATTGACAACACGAAACACATATTAAACAATCTCACCAGCCATTCAAGTACAGTCACACCCCCCTCCTTCAACATCTCAGCTCTCACACCATCCATACCAGACGCTTTTCCTACTCTCGTTTCATCTAGTGCTCTCCTCACTTCATCTATTGTAATCTCTCTCTCTTTCTCATCTCCCATCACTGGCACCTCAACACCTGCAACAGCAATTATATCTGCCTCCCTATTATCCTTAACATTCAGTAAACTTTCAAAATATTCCGCCCATCTTTTCCTTGCCTCCTCTCCTTTTAACAACCTTCCATTTCCATCTTTCACTGTCTCTTCAATTCTTGAGCCAGCCTTTCTTACTCGCTTCACTTCTTTCCAAAACTTCTTCTTATTCTCTTCATATGAATGACCCAATCCCTGACCCCACCTCAGGTCAGCTGCCCTCTTTGCCTCACGTACCTTGCGCTTTACTTCCACATTTTTCTCTTTATATTTTTCATACTTCTCTATTCCATTACTCTGCAGCCATTCTTCAAAAGCCCTCTCTTTCTCTTCCACTTTTACCTTCACTCCTTCATTCCACCATTCACTGCCCTTCCTCATGCTGCCTCCAACAACCTTCTTTCCACACACATCACTTGCAATCCCAACAAAATTTTCTTTTACTAACTTCCACTCCTCCTCTAAATTGCCAGTTTCTCTTAGTTTCACTTTGTCATATATCATTTTCAACCTTTCCTGATATTTACTTTTTACCCCCGGTTTTATTAGCTCTTCAACCCTCACTACCTCCCTTTTACATCCACCTACTCTATTCCCCCATTCTATTGCTACAACTAATTTTCCTTCCACCAAAAAATGATCAGACATACCGTTAGCCATACCCCTAAACACGTGCACGTCTTTCAATCTTCCAAACATTCTTTTGGTTATCAACACATAATCCATTAATGCCCTTTCTACTACTCTTCCATTTGCCAATCTTATCCATGTATACTTATTTTTATCTTTCTTTTTGAAAAAGCTATTACTTATCACCATCTCTTGCTCAACACACATATCTACCAGTCTCTCACCACTCTCATTTTCACCTGGTACGCCAGTTCCCAATGACACCTTCTACCTCTCCAGCGCCCACTCTAGCATTTAAGTCACCCATGACAACTACATAATTCCTTCTACCCAGTCCTTCTACACACCTAGTTAATTCATTCCAGAACTCATTCCGCTCTTCATCACTTTTCTCACTACCTGGCCCATACGCACTGACAAACGCCCAACATTCCCTACCCAACCTAACCCTTACCCACATTAACCTAGATGATATCTCCTTCCATTCCACTACTTTACCTGTCATCCATTCACTCAGCAATAAAGCCACACCCTCTCTCGCTCTTCCCCTTTCAATCCCAGTCACTCTACCAGACATTTCACCAAACATCACTTCACCCTTTCCTTTTATCTTCGTCTCACACAAGGCCAATACATCCATCCTTCTATTCCTAAACATACTTCCAATTTCACATCTTTTACTCTCTATCGTACTACATCCACGCACATTCAAACACCCCAAAACTAGAGTGCAGGGAGCAGTCACTCTCCCCCCAGCTCCATCTCTTTGTCGATGTCTCACAGGATGTAGATACAGGAGAGGAGGTTCCTAGCCCCCTCGTCCCGTCCCTTTTAGTTGCCTTTTACGACACGCAGGGATAACGTTGGCGCTATTCTTGTTTTTATGCCCCCGCGGCCACAGGGCGACTGAAATACTCTACATACATAGCTGGTTGTGATTATAGAGATGATATTGCCAAATAGTATAATTCAAACTGCTTAGACTGTCAGATATCCTATTATCTGGCCTTGGAACATTAAATAAATCTATATTTTTAACATAAAAATATTTACAAATAAATAACTCCAGGTTTGTATTAGTTCGGGAAAGATACAAATGATCTCTGAATTTGTCATATTCCCTCCATTCAACCTCCTCCTGAAAGTACTGAACAAACTGTGGACTTTCAGGGGAACAACAACTCTAGTGGCTCCCAAGTGTAGAGCAATTTGTATCCTCTTGTTCTGGAACTCAAACCCTCCAGGTCCCTCTACCATCTTCAGTGTTGTCCCAGGATGTTCAACAGACTACTGTCTTCGCTTCCTCTTGGATAATGAAACCCCTTCAGCTTATGATTTTCTTGCCCCTGTGGCTCAGAGAAAATTCGGAGTTGCGAGGGAAATAATTGACTTCATAGAAGAGTACAAGTCCAACACCACAAAACGACAATATTTTTCTTTCTGGAAAAAATGGGTTGCAATCGTGAAAAGTCATCAGCTCTCTCCTATTTCTATGGACTTCCTGTATTTCTTTTCTAATTTCACTACATGATCAAGGTCTAGCCTCGACATCTATTGCCTCACGTGACTCGGCTCAAACTAGGCCAATCGCTTATGCTTTTGATATCGAGCTCAATAGCGAGCTGTTCAAAAAGATCCTGAAGGCTTGTGCTAAACTGAAACCTAATGCTCCACCCAGGGCTATTTCATGGTCATTGGATAAAGTCCTGCTCTTTGCTCTTCGATAGATAACGCCTCTACCACTCTAAGGGATCTTACTCAAAAGTATATCGTTTTGCTTGCTATGGCTTCTGGTGCTAGAGTCAGTGAGCTTGTGGCCCTTTCAAGGGATGATGGCCACATTGAATTCTAGGATTTGGGGAGGTCCACCTTTATCCAGATCTGCATTCTTGGCAAAAAAAAAAAAAAACTTCCCATAAAATGGGTGGGCTCTGGAAAATTGTACCACTACAGGAGGACCCTTCTCTGTGCCTCATGGAGTGCCTTAAGGCTTACCTGTCCAAGAATCGGGCATTTAAACGCAGTAAACTTTTTGAAAGGGAGACAACAGGATCTAATATTTCTCTGAAACAGCTAAGGTTCAAACTTACCTACTTCATCAGAAGGGCTGACCCGGAAAGTATTCCAACGGGACATGACCCTAGAAAAGTTGCCTCTTTTTTAAATTTTTTCTAATCTATGTCCTTTGCAGGCTTACACAGGATGGACATCTTCAGGAATGTTCTTCAAACATTACATACATCAGTTGGAAGAGATTAAACACTTTGTGGTGGCTGCTGGTAGTGTGATTGAAACAGCTTCTTAAGTGTTGTGCATGGACTCTTATGGACTATATAGCTGGGACTACTCAGTCTACACTGTGCAAGGGAATTATGATCTGTTCCATATTCCTATTTAGTATTATAATGAGTCACAGGTGATATTCTCCTTTTATGTCTTGAGTATTACTATTTTACTACTCTGTTTCATAATTTGTTGTCTGAAAACTCTAGTTTTCTGTATATATATATATATATATATATATATATATATATATATATATATATATATATATGTGTGTGTGTGTGTGTGTGTGTGTGTATATACACATATGTGTACAGGGGTATATATATATATATATATATATATATATATATATATATATATATATATATATATATTTATATATATATATATATATATATATATGTATATATATATATATATATATATTTATATATATATTTATATATATTATATATATATTATATATATATAATATATATATATTATATATATAATATATATATATTATATATATTGTATATGTATATATATTTATTATATATATATATATATATATATATATATATATATATATATATATATATATATATATATATATATATGGCTCAGGCCATGTCGTCCTGATAGAAGTTCCTTTAAAGTAGCTTCCTAGGGTATATTTAACTACAGTGATATTCCCAGAGAATTTTACCTAAAGTTACCCAGAATTCTAACTCCTGGAGCGAATATCCCTAATTTACTCTTATAGGGATATCACACAATATCAGAGGACGTATTCTTGACATGCCACATAGCTATCTTCACCCCGAGTAGCGTCAACGCTTCGAGAGGGAAAAGTGGCAAGAAAACGAAAGGGGAGCCGTTATAAAGGTACCTCTCCTCCCCATTTCAAGTCTGTATATGACGTCATCAACGGCGCCATGTTATTCCTTATCTCGTAGCTCTGTAGCTCGGTGATTTCCCCTGTGCTCTCTCGTATTTTTGGATATTATTCACCAGTATGATGCTTTCACCAGCCTCTTCTGCCTCTGGAAAGTTGAGTATTATCTTTTCTTTGTATAAATGTAAGCTCTTGCCCGTTTTTAATTAAATTCAAAGTGATATTAACGTAAACAAGAGCTGTTGCTTAACCGGAGGCGTCATGGACGCTGTCGCTCGCTATGCACGAGTCATTTAGTTAGCCAGAGCAACTTTCTCGGTCTTAATGTTTTAATAAATTTAACTATTTAGCCTTTCTACTGGGAAATCTTTATATTATGCTGATAGTATTTATCAGTTTCGGCGATTTAGGTAACCGATCTTTGCTTACACTAGGCTTCGTAGCCTAGGCGTTTTGCTTTTAGTACTTTCATGCATGATATAATAGATTTTCCTAGTGTGATAATTTTATTGAAGACATAGGCATTAATCTATACATGTAAGATATTTACTGAATAAATTTCCTCTTCCAAGATAGTATACGAGAGAGTTCCGGTGATTTAGGTAATCGATTCTCACTGCGCCTAGGCTGATAGCCTAAGGGGCATTAGTATACTTTCGCACACTTCCCCGGTTGTTCTTTTCTCCTCTGGAGGTCTAAGATCAATCCCTTTTCCCTCTGAGTTAGCCTAGGCTTAACCATAGTCAGTTTTAACTGAATTGTATTCGGGTAAAACTATGCTAGGGTGTTTCTGTCCTTGTCCTGTAACCAGAGTGACTGATTTTTGGGCTTGGTCAGAACATCAGAGTATTCTGTCTGTGGTCTGTAGCTGCCTGGCAGAGTGAATAGGATTCCTCTGCTAGGTTAGGCTACAGACATAGGAGGCTAGACCTCCCTAGGCCACACCTGAAGGTTTCTGTAAGTGATGATTCCTTCTCTCTGGTTTAGCAGATTAGTCCTGTGCTGTTTAACTATAAGTCGGAGAATAGAATTCTCCATTACCTGGGGAAAAAACAGGACCAAACCCCATTCCTGTATTGCTGGAGGTGGCAAGGTGCTGCCAACCTCTTTGCTGTATTGGACTACCCTAGGCTAGGATGAATTTCCTTAGCCACTGGGGATAGTCGTATACTGGAGCGGAGTTTGTTAGGTGAGGTAGGGCAGGCTTTAGGGCCAGCCCTTCCGCATCTTATAGGACCCTCACCCTCCCACTCTGTCCTTTGGTGATGGCCTAGCCATCACAAAAACCTTGGCCACCGTCCTACATTCAACCCTAGAGCGGGTAGGTTGTAAGATTGGCTTAGACTTCTACCGGCCGGCAGAAGCCTTTTCTCTGTTGAGTTGAGTGTTCTTCAGACCTCCTTTGGTCCGCCATCCATATGTCTGCTGGTAGAGCCCGGCATGTTATGGATGGATGGAAGCTTGAATGTTACATTCTCGCCTTCCATTTGATCACTCGTTCTGGGTGGAAGGCAGTAAGGCAGTGCCATCTTACAGTCTTTACATCCATGCTTTATCCTTTGTTAGTGTCTAGTACCATCGGGTCCCCATCTGCTGGCTTAGCGGCCGGCAGCCGGGTGGGCTGTAGATCTCTGGTTTAAGAAATGTTCGTCGGCCGGCATAGATTGCCATCAGCCGCGGCCGGCCGGCAACTGGCTGCACACCTACTACTCTGCCGGCCACTACGATTAGTGGCTGGCAGCCGGGGTGCAGTCAGCTGCCGGCATATTATCTACTGCTGGCCAGCAGAGATTGCAGGCCGGCACCCAGAGACCAGCGATCTGCCGCCCATTACTTCCAAAGGTAGTATACCTTGGAATTTTACCCAGGTATATGCCGGCCGGCACTACAGTATATGATTATACAGAAGCCAGTATTTTGCAGTATAGTATATAATGCAAGTAGAAAACTACAGTATAGATTATACTGTAACACAAAATTTTTTCCAACATACAATGTGTTGTCATGTACAGCCTATTGTGAGACCGTACAGTATAAAGAAAGCGAGTTCTTTCTTTCTTTAAAATATTTAAAAATCCCTAATATTAAAACTGGAAACTTGTGTTGAGTTACACTCATATATCCTTATAGGATAACAAAATTCCAAAGGTTTTTCTAGAATAAGAAGTAACCATAGTTTTAATGTTATGGGAGGTCACAGCAATTGGCTGGACAGGAAATACATGTATGTGCCTTTCCTTTTTCCTTTCTAGCTTATCTATCCTAAGCTATATACAATAATAATAAATTGTATACTTAATTTGTGAAACTTTTCACTGTATACTCATTGGAATCTCTTCTCTTTACAGGAGTACCAACCCAAGTGCGGGAGTATGTTTTGCAACGTCCGCAGTAAGAACTTCAGCGGACATGAGCTGTGCAGGAAGCATACACGCTGCTCAGTCTCCAAAGGCGATCTCAAGTATTGGGACCCTCAGGTATGTGATGTGTGTGCTACCCTGATTACTGAGGTGTTTGACACCCCAAAGTCGGTGGAGTCAAGGGATGCAGCAAGGGAAAAGCTGCGTAATTGGGTCTGGGGTTTTCAGAAAAATATCACCGGGCCTTACCTTCCAAGTTAGAAGATGCGGGCCTATCTTATCCCCAGGGCATCTTCGGATGCAGTAATTCCTCAGCCTCATTCAGAGATCCCCTGCGTCCAGATTCCGGTAGATTCGGAGGTCTCGGATGCATTACAGGACCTCCAACTGGACGGTAGGATGTCAGAAGTGTCAGAATACACGGAAAAGGACCTTTTCGCAGAAGGTCAGGAAGAGGAGCTGACCCAAGCTCCTGAGACCGAGGAGGAAGAGGTTGACGTGGTGTCGGTCTTGTCGGTTCCGGCCCCAGAACCAGTTCCCTCGACATCTTCTGCTATCCCAGAGGAACTGGGAAGGACTCTTTCTTCCATCGTGGAAATGATCCAGCAGATGCAGAAGAAGAATGATGAAAAAGAAGCTGCGATGAAGCTGGAGATGCGTAGACACGCAGAATTTCCCCATTGAAGAGGTGGAATTCTGGCCCAGCCAAGAGTCATACCCGGACTGTTATGTCCGCCTCAAGGAGGAACCAGCCTCAAAGGAGGAAACGGAGCCAAAAAAGGTCATAGTCTTTGACCATGGTTAAGCACAGGCTTTACTATCTAGCTCTATGAAAGAGAGGGTCTTCACTAACTCGAAGGTACCAGCATTGAGTAAGAAGCCCCCCTCCTTTGTGGCTTCTCCAACCAGAGCCTTCCCTTTTATGGAGAAAGGGTACAAGGCAGCCTTAAAGGCTATTGAGGCAGGGAAGCCATGCTCCTTATTGGAGGAGTCCAAGCCTTTATCCCTGACCTTGCCTATGGACCAGAAAGACTGGAAGGACGTCCATCTTACTTTCTCAGTCGGGAAGTTAGAAGCAGATATTGCCGGACGTCAGTCCGGTGAGGACCTTCCAAAGTTGTCTGAATTTCTCTTGCGCAGGGAGCAAGAGACAAAAGAAAGACTTGCTGCATCTATGTCTCTCAAGACTATTCTGGAGACGATGGCAAGCGCCCTCAAGAACCAGGAGATGTTTATGGTAGTGGCCAAAACCCATTTGGCCACCATGACCAAGGATATGTACAGTTTCATTAAGGACAGGAGGGCTTGTAGAGAGTTCGTGTTCGCCTCGGCTGCGGTGAGACACGAACCCAGGAAACTAATTTCATCTAACATTTAGGGTAAGACCTCTTCCCAAGCAAAGTGGTCAAAGAGGTAGTAAACAAGGCCGCCACAGAGAACAGGAACCTTCTCCAAAAGTGGGGCTTATCTCTCAAGAGGAAGTCTTCCGCGGATGAGGGTCCCCAACCTAAGAGGAAGACGAAGAAGCCTAGGCTACCCTGTCGCCCGGCCAAACCTTATAGACAACAGCAACAACTTCTTATGACCGCGGTGCCCCAGATGGTGGCACAGCCTCCAACTACTTACCAGTTGGTACTTCAGCCAGTAGCGACGCAGTCGCCAGCTTTTAACCCAGCTTTAGAGAGGCAGTCAACTACCTTTTGTCTGAAAGCTAGAGGATCAGCTAGAGGCTCCTCTAGACGCCCCTTAAGAGGAAGGGGACAGAGAGGAGGACGCGGTCAAGGAGGCAAGCCCTCAGGTCCACAGCAAAAATGAGATGCTCCCGGTAGGAGGGAGACTGGATTTATTTTGGGATCGCTGGACCTTCGATCTCTGGGCCCACAGCCTGATCAAGAACGGACTGGGTTGGAGCAGGAACAGCGCTCCACCTTCATTCCCTCAATTCTTCCAACACTCCACACCCGTCCTGGAAGAATACATACGGGAACTCTTGGAGAAAAGAGTAATTCACAGAGTAAAGTCCATCAAGTTCCAAGGAAGGCTGTTTTGTGTTCCCAAGAAGGACTCAGAAAAACTCAGTCATTCTGGACTTGTTGCCACTCAACAAGTTCATAGTAAACTCCAAGTTCAGGATGTTAACACTTCAACACATAAGGACCCTGTTGCCCAAATAGGCTTTCACCATCTCGATAGACATGGCGGATGCCTACTGTCACGTCCCAATCAATCGGCAACTCTCCTCCTACCTAGGTTTCAAGCTACAAGGAAGACTTTATGCCTTCAGAGCCATGCCCTTCGAGCTAAACATAGCCCCAAGGATGTTCACGAAGGTTGCAAATACAGCCGTTCATCAATTACGCCTAAAAGGTGTCCAAGTAGTGGCCTACTTGAACGATTGGCTGGTGTGGGCAGCATCCAAGATGGAATGCATGCAGGCTTCCAAGAAAGTGATCCAGTTCCTGGAACATCTGGGATTCAAGATCAACACGAAAAAGTCTTGACTATCTCCAGCTCAAAAGTTTCAATGGTTGTGAATCCACTGGAACTTACAGTCACACCGACTTTCCATTCCACTGAAGAAAAGGAAAGAGATAGCGGGATCTGTCAAGAGACTTCTGGAATCCGATCGGATATCAAGACGCGAACAGGAGAGAGTGCTGGGCTCTCTACAGTTTGCTTCAGTGACAGACCCAGTGCTATGAGCACAGCTAAAGGATGCAACAGGAGTCTGGAGAAGATACGCATCAAACGCTCGAAGAGATCTGAGAAGACCATTACCGACTCGATTGCGATTGCTTCTCAAGCCATGGTCCGAAGCCAAGCACCTGAAGAAATCAATACTTTCAGCCACCTCCATCTTCAGTCATCATCCATACAGATGCTTCAAAGGAAGGATGGGGAGGTCACTCTCACCAAAGGAAAGTCCAAGGAGCTTGGCCCAATCTATTCAAGACCTTTCATATCAACATTCTGGAAGCCATGGCAGTATTTCTTTCACTGAAGAAATTATCTCCTCGCCACTCGACCCACATAAGACTGGTCCTAGACAGCGAGGTGATTGTGAGATGCCTGATTCGTCAAGGTTCGAGATCACCTCAAATCAACCAAGTGATGTTGGCCATCTTCCGGCTGGCGGAAAAGAAGAGATGGCACTTATAAGCAGTTCACCTTCAAGGATTCCACGTGACAGCGGACGCTCTATCCAGGTTCACACCAATAGAGTCAGAATGGTCCCTAGATGCAGGATCGTTCTCCTTCATCTTACGTCAAGTCCCGGAACAACAGATAGACCTCTTTGCGACGAGCGACAACAAGAAGCTACATCGTTACGTGGCCCCTTACGAAGATCCTCTAGCGGAAGCAGTGGACGTAATGTCCCTCGATTGGAACGGATGGTCCAGGATTTACCTTTTCCCTCCACCCAACCTCCTACTGAAAGTGGCTCACAAGTGGCCAAACAACGTCTGGTTTCCCCTGGCGTTGGAACTGCGGCTGAAGTTAGTTCCGTTTCCGGATCCAATTCTGACTCAGCAACTGCAGAAGTCGACTATCTTCGCTTCATCACAGAAAACCCGGAACCTTCATCTCACGATTTTCTCTCCTTAGCGGTGAAAACATTCGGGATTTCGAGAGAGAGCATAAACTTCTTAGAGGAATATAAATCCAAATCTACCAGAAGACAATATGAGTCGTCGTGGAAGAAATGGGTGTCATTTGTCAAGACGAAGAGTCCAAAAGAAATTTCGACAGATTTCTGTTTATCCTTCTTTATCCACCTTCATGAACAAGGTTTAGCAGCCAACACAATATCCACGTGTAAGTCTGCCTTGACAAGACCCTTATTGTATGACTTCCAGGTCGACCTCTCTAATGAAATCTTCAACAAGATTCCTAAGGCCTGTGCTAGACTCAGGCCAGCAGCACCTCTGAAACCCATTTCATGGGCTCTGGATGAGGTTCTTCACTTCATCGCTGAACAACGAAGATTGCGCTCTGTAAGATTTGACCCAAAAAGTTATATTTCTATTTGCACTAGCCTCGGGTGCCAGAGTTAGTGAAAGTGGCCCTCTCAGTTCATAGAAGGAGGA
>NC_090726.1:115826559-115829059 GCF_036898095.1 Palaemon carinicauda | reverse complement strand
GTTATAGTGCTAGCTGCTAGGCCTTTGTCAAATATGGACCTAAAGAAGGAGATGGCTAAATTAGGAGTCATAACCGAATGGTCTGAAGTCCTTAAGAAATCTGCTAGTTTCTTAACTGCCGAATCATATTGGCGAATCGTAGAGTCCCTTTTGTCTGATTCTATAAAGAGGACATTATCTGGGTCGATGTTTGCGTCCCTACGCGCCGCAAACTTCATGAAATCCACAAAGTCAGGGTTTTGGCTATCCTCGAGGAATCTGACACAGTCCGAGTTTGGACCACTTGGGTCAGTTTGGGGAATGGGATCCGGAAGGGACGGAGTTTTAACTCGAGGAGGAGAGGAAACCAACTGCTCTTTGGCCAGTGAGCTGCCCGGAAGTTTGCCTCTAGGTGTTGGACAACCTTCCCTTTTGAGGTATAGTCATCCTCCACCAGGTGTTGGGCAGTCTTCCCTTCCGAGGGAGAGTTACCCTTCTCTATCTCCCGTTCAGCAGTCTTCTCGCCTGCGAGGAAATTTGCCGACAGGTGCAAAAGCGGTTGATCATCTCTCCTGCTCGCAGGAGAGACGGCCTTTTCCTGAGTGGTCTCCTTTCCTGGGATTCCGCCGAAGGGCACTGGATTCGTCCATGCCCCGCTCCAGTTTATCGGAGTACAGCCTTTGGGACCTGGATGATGATGGTGGGAGGAGATTTGTTGTAATTCTTCCCCCTCGTCATCGTGTTTCTCCCTCTCTCTAGTTAGAACCTTCTTCACAGCCTGTGAGCAAGCACTCACCAGCTGCCTGGTCCTCATCGCCCTTGCGGAAAAGGAAGACAGCATGCCTTTCTCGTGCAGGGGATAATGTGCGCACGAGTTTCTCTCCTTGATGCACTAGCGAGTGAATGTGCTAACTGGAATCTAGCGGATGAGTCTTGTGTACTGTTGTGCCAACCCTACCACATAACAAGGTGGGAGGACGAGCTCGTCTACCTGATGAAGGTGCACGCCTTACCTCTGCTTTGTGTAGTGTTCTCTGGGGTAAGTTCCTATCAAGACTCGCGCACACACGAATCGTTGTCTAAAGGGAAGACGAGTTTTACCTTGCTAGCTTGCTGCGCTCGGGTAGACAAGTGAGCACAGGTGTACACCTTACCTATGCGAGGTGAGAAGGGTGTGCATACAAGCTCGCCTTATCAGCTCTCGCCTCAATAATGCTTTCCTCGCAGTCAGTCTTCTTTGCCAGAGGAATGACAAGTTCCTTTGCGAAGGAAGGTTGCTTTTCCTTCACAGTCCAATCACTTGGACAGATATGTAGATGGTGCCCCCTTCCTTAGGGAAGTTGAGCACAAAGAAGGGCACGAGGCGATCTCCTCTCGTACCTTCCCTTTTCTAGGCACTCCCCTTAAGCCAAGGAAACAGGCTCCTGGGGCTTAGTTGGGACCAATTTCGTTCTCGAGACGCCCCTGGTTCGGGGACCCTCTCCAGGCAGTGAAGCAGGCGGTCTCAGGTTTGACCAATCATCCTCCGACGATTCCAACCCCGGATGTCCCTAATATCCCTTTGGAGGTTTCATATTCCCCGTAGGGGATTTAGGGCCATTCTGATCCTAGACGCAGTAGCTCAGCTAGGCAGCTTCCTCCTCGCCCCCCCCCCCAAGTCTCTCTTACCTTTGATGTATGCAAGTTATCAGAAGTATCTGAATACCAAGGATCCTGCCATGGAGAGGCTGTGTGTGATTCCCATCGTTTCACAGAGGAGAAAAAGGAATCAGAGGGTAAGCACTTCTCTGCCGGGGGTTTACCGTTCATCCACGAATGAGCAGCGGATCGAGGTTTCCAAGGGGCATATCTCTCTCAGACAACTATGGATTGGCCTGAACCTCATGCCGAGGTAGCAGTGGCTTCCTCCTCCTGCTCCCTCCAAAAGTGTAGCGCCTAAGGAGTTGGAGAGGAAGGAGAGTTCTTCCCTTCTCGAGGATTTTATTATCCGTCCAAGAGAAAGGAACGACACCAAGACTATCCTTAAGAATTGGCACTTCATGGGCGAGTGTCAACTTCGAGGGAAATGTCGGTCTGTTTAACGTCTGTCTCCGCAAGACTGGAACACAGCGGTCTTCCCCTGAGGGCCCATTCTTCTGTGAGAAGGAAATGGTGACGATCTGGACTCTTCCCGGGCTGCTATGGCTGCTAGCTCGGAGGAGGAGAAACCTTTTGATGACGGCTCAGAACATTCTGATGGAGTGCCGCCGGAATCCACCAGCCCAAAGATGCAGACCACCTCTTTTTGCAAGTTCTGTCCTGCATAAGGAAAGTCAACTCTCTAGGGGTACCGGTTCAAGTTCCAAGGAAGGGCAAGGTTCACAGTCCTAAACCTCTTCTGGGATATGCCAAGACCTGCCAAAACTAAGGTAGCTTTGCCTTGATTAAGGTGGGTGTGAACGGGCAAAGAAGAGGGCTTATGCCCAAGTGATGGGAGCATCCATTCATTCATCTTGGTTACTTCCTCTGCCGAACATCCGGT
>NC_090726.1:115816559-115821559 GCF_036898095.1 Palaemon carinicauda | reverse complement strand
TATGGTTGAGTCGGAATCAGAGAGACAGACAGACATAGAGATCGAAATATAACTGCAGCCTTCCCCTCTCTCTTCCTCTCCCATATGAAAACTAGCGTATTTTTGAAGTGTTCATTATGTTAGTGTGTCCTCTCCTAAGTGACTGTACCCCAAAGCAAATTGTGTGTCACGCAAGACTAAAAGGTGATTATTGTATTCATTGTATTAACGTGAGTGTTGAGGTTGTGTAACATTTTTTGTAAATGGCCTTGTAGGTTTGAAAAGTGATCGGGTTAGCTGTTATCCATTAACAGTCAAACTCAAACATTGTATTTTTTCAGAATTATTTCAAGCATTTGTATTATTTTCATTGCCTTATTTCTTTTGTAAGGTTTAAGGTTTATCCAGATATAATTGTTTAAGTCAAGTTCTTTTATAATTTCATATCGTAACATTTTGTCTTATCTTAAGTTTTGCTGAGACTTAATATTTTTTTCTGTGACTAATTTTATGTGAATTTTTTTCAAAGTATTGTAATTTGTATAGAATACTGCATATTTATTTTTGTAACGAGTGTATTATTCAAATGACCACTATTTAAGACTAGATTTCTGCTCGATTCCTGTTAAAAATCACTGTGAGTGTTAAATAAGTGTTAATAATACTTAAAGATAATTACCCAGTTTAGTTATGGTGTGCTTAAGAAACCTTTGGATATTCAGTGTTTTATATAGTTGTCTGGGAGTTATTTAACGGTCTCAGAATTCGTGTATTAATGTTTCAAAAGTGTAACAGTTCTAATGTAAAAGCAAACGTGGTAATTTGGAATTTGAGAGGTTAATTAATTTGCCAGTCATAGTATATATCATGTTATATGTTTGGTTCCCAGTCACGAGCCGTAGTATAATTTATTTTGTTAATACTCATACTTCGGGAGTCATAATCGTATAATATATTTTGGGTGCTCGGGCCCGAGAGATTCAGACATTATGATATATTTTGGTGCCCAGACCCTTGGAATCAAGCGAGTCTGTTTTAAATAATGGTGGTAACAGTGCCATACTTTTGATTAAAAGTTTTTTTATTAGTACAGTGTTGATAGGGTTTGAGTATTGTTAGTATATTATTTTTTTGAGAGGCATTAATTATTGTAAAAGTACAAGATGGCACAGTTTAATATCCAAGAGTTTTTAAGTAATCCAAGTGTTCAGGAATTGTCAGAAGCTAATGTAACTAAAGGTCAGTGGCTCTCAATCTTAATGGCATGTGGTGGCCATGCTACGAGTGGGATGAATAAGGCCCAAATCAAGTGTCAAGCCTTAGAAGCGTTGATAAACTCGGGACAGGTGTCGGGAAAGAATATTGTGGCAGCTCGTGAACTGTTGGAGGAAGCTGAGGAAGAGCTTTTAGCGAAGCAAGGACTGGTTGACCCTCAAACTGAAGGCCCAAAAGCAGGTAAGGATCTTGAGGCAGAGATTCGACGTATTGCAGCGGAAGAGAATATGATTAAGTTGAAGATGATTTTGGAAGAGAAAGAAGAATCCCGAGAGATCGCAAGACACGCAAGGTTAATGGAGGCAAGGTGAGAAGAAAAAGAGATGGAAGAAGCGAGGTATGCGTGGGAGTTAGAATTAATGCACGCCTGTGCCCAGTTGACCCTGCAAACCGAGACGGTCCCTGCTAAGCACGAACCTGTGTTTAATGTGTCGGAAGCCCAGAGGTTAATTCCAAGGTTCACAGAAGAGTCTCCAGATGAGTTTTTCGATCATTTTGAAACGGTTGCAGCAACAATGAAATGGCCAGAAGATAAATGGTCTGTGTTGTTGCAGTGTGTGCTTTTTGGGAAGGGCCGCAGAGCTTACTTATCTTTATCTCAGGACCAGAGGATGGAGTATCAAGAAGTGAAGAAGAGCGTGCTGCAAGTATATCAGATGACCCCTGAATATTGTAATGAAAGGTTCCGAAGTTTGAAAAAGGACGAGGAAAGGACTTAACTGGATTACGCTTATAAGGAACGACGATTTTTTAAAAGATGGACTGAGGCTGCTAATGTAAAAGATAAGGCAGATTTAGAAGAATTGATAATACTAGAGCAGTATGTACGAGGAATTCCTGAACACATTCGAATGTACTTGAGAGAGAGAGAGAGAGGTGAAGAGACTCGATAAAGCCGCTTCGCTGAGTGAAGATTACATCATCAGTTGTAAACCCTCCTCGGGCACAAAATTTCAACCGTCGTTCTGACCAAGTGTCAAGTATTCGCTGAATCATAGAAACCAGTTTGGAAATAACTACGGGAACAAGTTCAACAGTTACTACGGAAGTAGCACTGGTACTGTCCCTAAGCCAAATGCGATAGTACCACTGCAGCAAACGTCGAATCGTCGTCCTTCTAGTATTGTGAAAGATGTGCAGAAGGTTGATATTGTCTGTTTTAAGTGTGGCAAGAGAGGCCATATCAGTAAGGAATGTTGGTCAAACCAACCAAAAGCAGTCGCCCAAGTTATAAAGGATAATTCGACTTCACAGAATGCGAAGACTAAGAAGCAATCGGTAAATGACGGAAAGGAAAATTAACTAGCCACCATTTACACGACGAATAGGACGAACCCAAACAGCATTGATGTGCCTTTAAACCATATATTTATCATGGTATGTTGGTAGCAATAGACGGGAGGGAGCGAACCCGGTCAGGATATTGTGAGATACAGGTTGTAACCATAGTGAGGTTGTACGTGGAGTACGTCCTATGGTGGAACAGTCTCTCACAGGGGATTCAATTATTTTGGAGGGAATAGGATGTGATGAGGTTATCCCTATTGGCCGTTTAAAACTGTCACGCGAGTTGGTGACAGGTAATTTTGACTTTGCGGTTAAGGATTCAATGGCTGTCCAAGGAGTAGACATCCTGCTGGGTGATGAAGTTGGAGAAGTGCCGTTCGTGCCTTGTCCCATTGTAACAGAGAAAGCTTTGAGGTATAGTCCTACGACTGAACGCGAGGACTACCTGTATCTGGTTCCTAGTGGTGTTATGACTAGGAGTATGAAGAAGAAAGTGGCTGCCGAAGAAGAAGAAATCGATGGAGCGATGAACGTAGAAGATTTGTTTCCCAAAGAAGAGGATTCCCTTGATAGTACGCAAGAGGAGAAGTCCCGAGTAAGCCCGAGTGAAGAGGAATGACAAACAAGTGGACAAGAGAACAAAGAAACAATGGACCTGGAAGAAATGAATTTGGAGGATTTGTTTTCTGAAAAATAGGATTCCCATGATGGTGCGCAAGAGGAGAATTCCCTTGTAAGCCCGAGCGAAGAGGAACGACAGACGAGCGGACAATAGGACAAAGAAGAAAAAGAAATCGAAGGAGCAATGAACTTGCATAATTTGTTTTCCGAAGAAGAGAATTCCCTTGATGGTAAGCAAGAAGAGAAATCAAGAGTAAGCCCGAGCGAAAAGGAGCGACAGACGAGCAAACAAGTAGACAAAGAAGAAATGGACTAGGAAGCAATAGAAAATTCAACGTTAGAAGTAGGACAAGTGAATAGGAAAGGCTGATAAGATTGCAATGGAAGGATGCAATGTTAACCGAGTTATTGTACTGTGTTGTGGACGAAACGGAGGCACTGCAGTCTCCGACCTGTTATTATCTTAAGGATGGGTTGCTTATGAGGAAGCTTAGACCCGCCGATATCCCTAGGAATGCCGAAGGGGGATATGTTGCCAGATAATAATTCCCGTACCGTTGAGAAAACAAGTGATTGCGATAGTGCAGGAGACGGAACACGACGACAGAGAAGATAATGAAACACTTTTTCTGACCTGGCATGCATGAAGATGTAAGCCAATTTTCCCGTGCACTGAGAAGTACAAGTGCATCAAGATAGCCCAGTTACGCCCGATGGAAGTACGAGGAGAACCATTCAGGAAAGGACCGAAGAAAATGATTGCAGAAAAATGGAAGGATCGAGAGAAAAAAGGAAGGAGAATATGTCAAGAATTGGGGGAAAAGGATCGGGGAAATAAAGAAATTTTCCCTAGTAGGCAGGAAGACGACAAGTCAAGGACGGACGAAGGAAAGGTTTGGTAGGAAGAATACGAACAGACAGGTTGCATGACCCTTCAGCAAAGGACCAGAGAAAATGTTGGCAGGAAAAAGGAAGGATCGAGAGGAAACAGACGAAGGAAATGTCAAGGATTTGAGGAAAGGAAACGGTGAATTAAGGAAATTTTCCCTTGAAGACCTGAAAACTAGGCAAGAGTGAGCGAAGAAAAGGTTTGGCATAAAAAGTACGAACAGGCAGGTTACGGTAGTATGGCAGTGTTGGTCTATGCATCGAAAAGAAGATTCCCTATCACCAACGAGTTACAAGAACCATTCTGGATTTTGGAGGAAAGCAGTGACCAGACCTATGTATCGAGATATCAGGGAAAAGGAAAAATTTGAGGAGGACCATATCAATTTCAAAACCGAGACTAAAAGCTCCGGATTTGAATGAGAAGTGCCTTATCCAAGTGGATGCACCGGGTAACGGGATTGGAGCTGTCTTATTGCAAGAAGATAAGGAAGGAATTCTTCATCCTGTGTGCCTTATGTCATCTAAGCTGAAGAAGAAGCAACGAGTTGACTCGACAGTTAGAAAGGAACTGTTAGCGTTAGTCGCAGCAATAAGGAAGGTTGGAATTTATGTAAGTGAAAAGATTATAGCATATTCAGATCATAATCCTTTAACTTCTTTGAGTAGGATGGAAAATAATAATCAAAGGTTAACTATGTAGTCATTATGTTTGCAACCATATTGTATTTATGTACAAAATATATTAGGTAAAGATAACGAACATGTAAAGATAACGTGGTTGCAGATTATTTATCTCGGGCTGAATCAATGGATTCAGACCCAATATAAATAACCTATTTTGAGGGGAGCTATCTTACGAAGCTGGTCTAGTGTACAGTAAATATCGTAGTTTATTGATAATTTTATTTATATTTATTTATATTGTTTTCATTTGCGCATTGAAGAGA
>NC_090726.1:115804059-115809059 GCF_036898095.1 Palaemon carinicauda | reverse complement strand
ATCTTACAAAACTGATATATATAGTCTAATTTTTATATGTAATTTCAGGCGATTTTATTTCCAAATTTTACTTAACCTAGCCATTGTCTTATTTTCTTTTTTCAATCTTTCATTAAACTCTTATTCTAAAGATCCTGTATTGGATATCATAGTTCTTAAATACTTAAATGATTCTACCTCATTACAGCAATCCTCTTTTCTTCCAATAATATTTCATCTTCTATTACATACTCCATTCTCATCATCCCTATCTTTCCTCATGTGATATTTCATGCATTCTGGTAAGCAAACATTGCAAATCCTGTGGTGTTCTGCTAATAAGGACAGCATTATCAGTATACTCTAGATCTGCTAAATTCCTATCTCCAATCCAGTCCAATCCTTCTCTGCCATCTCCAACTGTTCTATGCATTGCAGTATAAAACATTAGAAATCATTTTGCCATGAGTATTATCAGTCAGCAGCTACTTAATACAAACTTAAAGTGAAGAACTATAAACAATTCCTCGTAGCTAGGTAAGTAAAGTATAATGGTAGTTTGGCAACTTATGTGATTTTACATATTTTCTTGTGTCTAGTTGTGGTTAGCATGACACTGAATTGGCTTTAGTGGGGTAGACATGTCAAGAAATATAATGAAATTGTTCGGTTGTGGCAGAAATTGTACAATTTGTCATGAGGTTTCTCTTGGCCATGCTAAAACATGATCAGGGTGGGGATGCCCCCTGGTGACCATTTTGCTCCCAATTCAAAATGACCATCATATCCCCATGATCAACCCCAAACAATTCATATCTCGGAGATTATTTTGCAGATTTAGATGTTTAAAGGACTATTCCTAGTTTTGAGGTCATTTCATTCATATAGATATTGTTTGGAATCTAAGAGTAATACTATATAAAACATAAATGTATGGTTTAGTTTGGAAAATTTTTTATTCTCCTAGAACTGTAAGTAGAAAGCACACCACTGCCTTTTAGACCTAATTGTCTATTGGGCAGCTTGCAAAACAAAAATTCGAAAGATAAATAATTTTAGCCGCACTATTGATTTATAAATTAGTCTGAATTTAACCAATTGCGTATTCCCAGAGTGTGAGATGAGGGCCCATGTATCGTGCACTTCACCATACCCACTTTCCCCAACCTTTGCCCATTAAAAAGTGGCTTCTTTTCACTGGAGTACCATGCATAGAATTATGTACAGTATAAAAATGAATTAAATTTATATATTGAAGACATGAAAAAATTATCCCTTGAACACCTTAATGAAATGCAATGTACAGTTTTGTGTATAGAACTTTCCATAAATGCACTGTATATGTGCAATACAAGCTGAGAATGAGAAAAATATTTAAAATTATCATTATTGCGGTTGCAAGTGTCTTGGCATTTACATAAAAGGGGTAGTGTAAATTTGTCTATATTTTTAGTTACCCATGAATTATTTTTGACATCCACTGTTGAAAGATTGGGCATACCCTATTGACATTTTCAAGTGTTTTCCAGGATGGGAAAAATTCTTTTGCCCATCCCCATTTACAAAAGGGTCAGGAATCTTGATGCATCTGTAGTACCTGGTCCCAGAGAAAGTCTGCCCGAATTGTAACTTGCCTCACATGTTGATACAAAGCTGCTTGGGTTGGAAGATTACTATTAAGGGTTTTACTTCTATTTGAAAACAGCAACTTCCTAGCTTCATTCATAGTAGCAGCTCCACAAGATTTGCTGTAAAGGAGTATAACAAAGTGCTCATTATTCTAGATGGCTGTCGATTCCATAGTAAAGCAATCAGGATTGTGAAATAATGTGAGCAAACTGTTAGTAAGCTCTGGATACATCTTCCACACCTCCCATGCCATCTTCTTGACAACTCCTGCAAAGTATCGAGTAATGTTGGAACCAGTCAGTGTATGAAAGAAGGAATGCACTATATCAGGATTAGCTGTGATACTAACTAGTGGATTGACAAATGCTATAAATGCTTTCTCGTCCCAAAAGATACCCAAAATTCTGTTAATACCACAGTAGTTCAAGCAATACTAAGATAATTGTACACACAACATCAGTGTCCACTGGCTGCAAGTGTGCTTTATTGTTTCCATGTTGAGTTGCATGTTTTAGGCAAGGAACATTATCATGCCATCATTTTCAAGGTTGCATGGTTCTAAGACCTTTGTGCTGTAAGGTCTTGTCTTATGTACCTTGTCATTCAATGTTGTTATTAGCTGTGCACCTAAATTTTCTTTGACTAGCTATTGATTGAAGAATGTGAAGTTCCATATTGTTTTCAGAATTTCTGGGTACAGTATAATAATCCATTCCATGCTTAACAGTATTAAAAATTGCAAGATGTGGAGGTGTACATGCAACTTTGTCCCTGGCACATTCAAATGATATCTGGAACTTGATATTAAGGCCAAGCAATGTCATTTTTATGAAAGCAAAGAAAGAGAAGAGATAGGACTGATTTCATGAGGGACTCTTCTGAAAATTAACTTTTAAAAGATTCTTGCGAATGTTAAAAGATGTATCTTCTTGATATATTTACAGCTTTTACAAGTCATTTCCTTGTCAACTTTTCCAAGGCATTTTCCCACCACTCAGATAGAACAGACCCAGTATTACTTCTATATGTAATCAGTATATATTTTCTTGTATTTTGTGTAGTTAAATCTGTAAGTTCTTTCAAGGATTGCTCTTTGAGCCTTATAGAATTACTTCCAGCAGTTTGGGTGCATCCCAACTATTTTAACCTATCTTCATGCAAATTGTCACGTTCTTTCAGTTTGAATTTCTGTCTTGGGCTTTCATACAGGGATTGACCTGGTTACTGATCAGGCGTGTTATTATCACCTGACCTGACCTCCCGCTCAATTAGGCTCATGAGGTAGCGGTCACCCCGAAACTAATGAGGTGTTGAACTTTTTGCCGAAGTTCTGAAAACAAATCTCTCCAGTGTCTTCTTTCCCACGTTGTATCAATTTGTGTTTTCTGTGTTTTTAAATGGTAATCTGAAAATGCATTCTGCTACAGAAGTAAATCAATCCCAGATCTTGAGTGGCCAGCCGCTTGAAACCAATATTTCTAAAAACGTGAATGGAGTTCTGCAAGCTTCCAGTATAGTGAACTCGCTTCCCGACTTGAGTGCTGAAATTCAGGATCTGAAATCTTTCATTTTGGGTCAAATTTAGGACCCAATATTCCAAGTGAGTGACCTGAAGGACAAATTGGCATCAATAGAAGAAAGGACGCTGCTGCGGTAGAGGACAAACTAAGCTACCACCAGGAAGAAGTGGACCGTAAAATTAGTGAAAAAGACAAATTAATTACCAACCTGACAAATAGGGTGGTGACACTTGAAGCTAGGCCAGACACGTCTAGAGAAATGCAAACTCTCAAAGAGAAGCTGGACGAGACGGAAGCTCTATTGATATGCAATGATCTTGTTCTTTCTGGGCCTGCTTTGCTGCTCCCCAACCTAACGATTATACCAGAACTATAGGCCCAGATCTCGTGGAAAAGTGTGTCCAAAAGAACTTTCCTGACCACGTCTTCCTTGAAGGGTGAAGGATTGGCAAGAAAAGGGTCGATGGGTCCTTTGAAAGCAACATCTTGCTGTAAGTGATGTCGCAAACCGGGAAATCAGACATCAGACGTTCATGTTTGCAACACAGGAATGACACTACAAAAGGTCTTTTTATAGGTGAAGCGCTCACAAAGAAACGCGATAAGCTTTTCTACGAACTTTTGAGAGTGAAAAGGCAGCAGTATATAGGTCTGTTCTTGCATACTCGCGATGGTGTTATTAAAGTGAAGACATCATCAACGGGTAAAACCTTCACCATCTGTACCCGTGAGGACCTTGACCTGTTTTTCAGGAGTAAAGGGCTTAGTGCCCCTGAGTGTGTCAAAATGTGCGCATGACACTATATTGTATTCAAATTCTGTATATGTTAATTTTTTAACCTCATAACTATTTCACCTTTAAATTTTGGAATTTATACACACCAAATTGTTTTACTTGAGTGGTTTTTTTTCTTTCTTTTTCAATTGCATTATTTTACTTACTTTTAACACCGCCATTACCACTATTGTTAGTAATATTACTATTACAGTATAATTTTAACTATTATCATTATTATTATTATATTATTATTATTATTATTATTATTATTATTACAGTAATCCCTCACCTATCGCGGTTAATGGGGACCAGAACCGACCACGATAGGTGAAAAACCGAGAAGTAGGTTCCCGCCCTATTTTTTGAATATGTACATTTTTTTCTGTACATGTACAGTACATGTATATATAATAACAATGTGTATATTAACCCTATAAATGCATATGTTATCATTAGAACATTAAAGAATCATGTAAATAAATATTGATAATATGAATTTTATACTGTACATAAAGTATTGTACTGTATAAATACTGTAATATAAATACAGTATTTAAAACATTATATATACTGTATGTACATTTACATTTATACATGAATAATGTATAAACAATATAAATAGAGTGTAAGTGTACATGTGCATACCTATGTAGATGTAAATAGTGTATGTGTATATACTGTAGATGTTTTTAGAACTTTTATTCTTATAACAAGATACGTAACTCACCTTTAACAATGACGATGATCTTGATAAATGACGATGAAACACCTGTGCAGTATGATGGAGGTGAAGAAGATGAAGATGATTTACTGCACAGGTTAATGAGAGCTTTACTGCTCCTCAGGTGACGCCTCATCGTCAGTTGATAGAGGCGGTGGATCGTCAACGACAGCTTCCGATACAGCTGGAGAAACTGCAGGAGGCGGTGAAGTGGCTCAGTGGGAAGCCAGAGAGGCAGCAGGAGGAGTATCTGATGCTTCTGCAGAAGGTTATCGGCGCACTATGAACATTGTGATGGGAAGTTTTTGACGTATTTTAATCTGAGCAAAGATGCTCTTGTACAATGCCATTACACCGTCAATACAGTTACTAA
>NC_090726.1:115781559-115799059 GCF_036898095.1 Palaemon carinicauda | reverse complement strand
CTCAACTGAACGATTTGTCAATAAATCTACCCCGCTACACTTTAATTTTATATTTTTTTTTTTATATACAGCAAACTGGAGTACTGTACTTCAACTTTTCCTTTATGAGAGTATGATTTACGAGTCAAAAGCTCTGTTACGTGCTTTGTTATGGCAGGCATATTTTGCAAGTACAGTAAACCTGTTATCCTTTGAACTAATGCCATTCATGTTTTATGATGTATATCAGTACTTGTTGGTAATTTTTTAGGTTAATGTAGTGTGTAGTCTCAAAGAACTTTCCTGGAAAAGGCTAGAACAGGGTTTGGAATGTTTTCTACCTTGAATCTATAACTAACACACATTAATGGGTAATTTGTGGGAATTTAACTCATGAAAAAGATAGGATTGGTAGCTGAGTATCCCACACTTATTCATTGGTCCCCATTTCCATATTTTCAGTTTATATACACTGTTTGTGAATGTATTACATGATCTGCAGATGGCCTCTTCCTTCCTGAAGGCAGAGTTTTCTATATGCACCATGGGTACACCCTTTGTTCCCCTCCTGCAATTCAATCCTCCGCCTCTCCATATTTATTTTCGAATAGATTTTGGGGGATGGAAAGGCATGTTATTCGATATTAGCATAGCCATGCTATTATCCTTTTCTACTCATTGACTTTATTAACATTGAGTTTCAACTACTATATGGTTAGGGAAAGATATTTTCTCTTGGCCTGGTTTTGGCATCCTTCTCTAGTCTTCAACGTGTCAGAGAGTTTGACTGTCTTACAATAGTTAAGGGAAGTAGTTTAGTTTTCTATGGTTCTTATGATTGAGTTAGTTTTCTCCTAGTCTCAATTCTTTCATGTTCACATGTAATGCCTAGTAGATGTTCGATACCTTGGGGATGTAGGAAGGTAAGCTCCCCTACTAATGGAGATCACTGAAAATTATTTTCATTTATGATTTTTAATTATAGATGAGGGAAATCAAGGTTTAGTGTAACCAAGTTGGGTGTAGGAATGTTACTGATCCAAGATGATGCCATCCTCATTGCTGTTATTTTAGTGCGGGTTGTGCTAGGATATGCCTTTGGACTCTGTTTATGGCCTTACTAGTTTGCAATGGGTTCATTAGTAGGGGTTTTCAGAAAGAGTTCTATTTTTCTCCTTTCTATGTAAGTAAAACGTTTGGCTAAGATTGGTCTTCTTGGTATTTGTGCTCTCCAGCTCGCCAGCGCGTCACCGTTCTCCAGCGCACCAGCGTTTGCCAGCTCGCCAGCACGCCAGCGCTCACTAAAACTCTCCAGCATGACGGCGCTCTCCAGCACGATGGCGCTCACCAGCGGCCCGGCACTCTCCTGCCCGTCGGGGCTTTCTGGCACACCAGCGCTCTCCAGCGCACCTGCGTTCTCCTGCACGACAGCGCTCACCAGCTCGCCAGCTTGCCAGCGCACCTGTGTTCTCCTGCACGACAGCACTCACCAGCAGCTTGCCAGCTTGCCAGCTTGCCAGCGCACGCCATCATGCAAGCAGGCTCCTCCTCCTCTAGCGCAGAGCAGACATCTTTTTCAGGCAGAACCAGACTGGCCTCCGACTTCAAGGAAGTCAAGCCATACAGAGGACAAGAAGGAACGGAAAGGTAAGTGTTCACCCTCCAGACCATCAGTTCTCTTTCCGAAAAAAGGCATAGTCGCATCCAACAGGTCTCCGTCGCCCCATTCCCCTCCCCGCAAACACATTACAGCATAACCGCTGCGAAAAGAGGAAAAGGGCGCCACAGGGGAGTTCAAGATCCTGAAGATCCCGACTTCTAAGGCGGACCCACAGTATCGTCAAGCTCCGTAAGAGACTCCTCAAAGGGAACCTTCGGTCCCTTTCCCTTCAATGAATCTCTTAGACTGTGCCTGCATCAGTAATCAGCCTTGGTTCAGTGCCATGGTCAGAGCAGTTGTACAAGCCTTCGGGCCTGCCTTTTCAACACGGTCTTCGGAGGCCTCTGCCATCCCCCAACAACCTTCGGCACCAGCAGAGTCCCAGCAGAGAACCTCAGCTGCTTCACCCGTTAAGAGGAAAAGAGGAGTCTCGGTTACCATCACATCTCCTAGGGTGAAGCTGACCCCTGTGAGGCCTTCTCGCCCAAACCTTTCTGGTACTCCTCCCAGACGCTCTCCCGTTTCATCTCTGCCGAGAGAGCCTCACGAGGGTGCAGAAGTCCTCTCTTCCATTTTTGGAGGAAGACTCTCCTTGTGCGGAGAGCTCTCCACCACCGGTAGGAACCGGGAAGGATAGTACCAACAGGCCTTCAATGTTAGAGTTGTACCTTCTTCCCCACAAGGAGTTGAAGTACACCTAGACTCTTCCAAAGTCCTCTACCAAGACTTCCAGACCCACAGGATCCGTCAGCCACTCTAGGGATGTCCACAACCCTGATCATCTCTTACTTTGTCCAGTGAGGAGTTTGAGGCTTTATCTTAAAAGAACTGCAGCACCCCATCCCTGTGTGCCTTCTCTTTTCATCAGCACAGGGAGGAACAAGAGGAAGATCACCAAGAATACCATCTCTGCTTGGATTCACAGGGCTATAGACCATGCCCTGAATCCAGATCGTCCTCCTTCATGTCGCCCCAGAACCCATGATGTCAGGGGTGTAGCTATGTCCCTGACCTTTAAAAGAAACTTTTCAGTGATGCAGGTTCTACAGGCTGTGGTGTGGAAACGGCAAACTACATTCACAGCCCACTACCTGCAAAACGTGACCCACAGGAAACTCGATACGTTCTCTATCGGCTCTGTGGTGGCTGCACAACAGCTGGTAAAATACCTCAAGCTCCTTATTGGACAAGTAGCAGAAGGTTGAGAGCACTGTTACCTGATTTTAGTCTGTGTGAATTAAAAGGTATGGCTGGCTCTTATTCTTTTCTTCATCCTCCCCTTTTTTGGGGAAACCAGAAGCCTGGGTTCTCTGCACAAGCTGACCTCAAACCACTACAGGTAAACCATGCTTCCTTGTGTACCTATTATTGTATCAATACTGTTACGTCCCCATACCCTGGCGAGGTGATATTGGGAAGTCTCTGTTACAAGTTTTTCGTACAAAGGCTTGGAATAACTTTACCTTGACAGTCACACTGCTTATCTCAACACGCAGTTTGCGTAGGCCGCAGACCTTGCGTAGCAAGGTTTAGTGAGGTGTACGGACTCCTTATTTTTGTTACATGTCTAATCAAAATAAGGAGCCCCCTTGTAGCCAAAAAGCCAGTTTGGCAGGGACGTCCACCCTCCTAATGAGTGAGTCACCCCTAATAGATAGCGTAGGTTTGTATTCCAGTAACGGAACAAATGACAAATTCGTAGATAATTTGTATTTTTCCTAACAATAGAAACATTTAGCTATTTTTACAAACTTACCCGCCAACCCTATCCCCCTTGATGAAGTCCTACCTCCAAGAAAAGTGAGCTCAGTCACAGGTGTGGGAGTGGTAGCATGCTACCCCATTACTTCCCGCTAACTAGTAGGATGGGTAGTTAACCCTCACTCAGTTTTAATGGCTTTTCCTTTCAGCTTCACCAAAAGTAATATTCCTGATAAATAGCTAAAGGTTTGTATCGTTAGAAAAAATGCAAATTATCTCCGAATTTGTCATTTGCTTTATTTTTTATGTCGGTATAGGGTTATAACCTAAGAGTTGGGCCTTTAGCGCACTTGTGTACAAGTTGATTAGGCTATTTTGTTCCTCGGCTCAATTATCCTTTTAGTTATCTCACCAATCATTTTACTATCACTCTACTTCGGAAATTTTCTTAATAATATTTTTGGGTGATAATTTCATATGATTCAGAGCTGTTGTCTTTGTTAACTAAACACTGATCTAGTATTTCTAATTTGCTCTGATTTTACATTTGAGGATATCAGTCACATTACATTCCATAATCAACACATCCTTTATGTCTTCAACCTCTAAATGGTTAAAGGTTGCTTATGAATGGCAGAGGCAACAGACAGGACAATGCCATAGAGAATGAACATCTGTACATAATATGATCAGTGCCCAAGCCGCCTCTCTATCAAACTAGGGCCAGGGAAGGCCTGTCAGTGGCTGCTGATGACTCAGCAGGTAGATTCATAGGCTCCCCCCCCCATAGCTCATAAGGCCACTGCTAGACGCTACCAGAAACTATCAAGCTTGAATGGGTCGTGAACCCCCATCCATCAGATTTTCAGGTAGGGATGTTTCCAATAGGCTACCACAACCTTTTCCTTGAGGAATGCTTTCTTTTGTCCCTTTCAAATGGAACACTGACCCACTAAGAGCTAATTACAGTCAGCCTTTAACATTTTTGTGGATATCTAACCCAGATATCAGGGGATGTTGAAAATCCACAAATATATTCCACCCATTTTATAACACTCCCAGAACTTTATTTCCTTACATATAAAGAAAACCTTGTGCATCATAGCTTTGATTAAGCTGGCATTGATTGGTATTCATAATTATAACCCCAGATAAATGAAAGGATTTGCAGTTATATAGCTAGAAGTAAATGGCAGCACATCAACAGAAAAAAGATAAAGCCAGTGCCCTGTCACACATGGTCATGAAAATTCACTTTTATAACAGTATATAATTATGAATGTATTTGCTGCTATTTGAGTGTGAATACTATTTCTTTTATGCCTTTTCTGTCAAGGCCCAGCCCTGCATTGGTGTTATATAATTATTATTTTTAGGGAATCAGGTTTGGGAGACATACATACATAAGTGAATTTTTAGGCCTTTGTGTAATAATAACTTTGTCTTCAGTAAAGACACATTTACTCTTATATAATTGTGAATGAAGTTATCTATTTGCTGTTATACAACTAAATCCCGTAAATAATCATAATCATTATTTTTAAGAATCGTGATAAATAAAATTTCTAGTACAAGAAGAACTTTACAGAGGTTTTCTTTTAGAGTATCTCCTACCTCATTCACCTTTTTCCTTGCAATATGCTGTTGATTCTTTTGATTCCGAATATGTTATTGCACTTATCTCTCTTATGCATATGAATAAAGCCCCCTAAACTTTAAACTAACTTTGCACTTTACTTATCCTACCTTGTACAGTATGTATATACCGTATTTCCCGTATCATAAGACGCTACAAGTGGTAACACGCACCCTTAAATTAGCAAGGCAGTTTTAGAAACAAAATTGAGGATTTTAAAAACTTCTTAGCACAAATCCCTAGTCAGCGACTCTAGCGTGATTATTGTCTTGCACAGTAACTTTTCTTATTTTGGATGTATTATGAAATGTTTAAGTTAATATTTTCTGGGCTCCACCTGTGTCGCTCCGTGAAATGCTCCTTTTGCATCATTTCTAAAGTATATAACTGCTATGAATTACCAGAGAAAAAAGTTGCATAGGAATGCCAGGGTTGAACCCAGCTCAATCACCTATATAAGGTGTCGGTATAATACTGGGGTGTGATAATCACAACCAGAGGTCTCGCGCCATTTAGATATCTCCTCTTTAATATCCCCGTTACAGCGAGGTGCCGTTCAACACCCACCACTGAATGCTACTACCACCATCTCAACCCACGCCAACTACGTCACTCCTTTTTCATAGCATCATCATGTCTGTTTGTTGTGATTTTTTGGCTGTGTTTTTCGGTGTTTTCTCCTGCTCTAGTGCGAGATGTCGGATTCCCAAGTTTCCTCATCCAAGTTAAGTACTAGATCTATGAGTTTTGAGCTTTTGGAGGTAGCATTGCCCTTATTTTTACTTTTATTAGAGTTTTCGTTTTTTTTTTTTTCTCAGTTCCGATGGCCCCGCTCCGCGGTGACCATGTTGGCTTGCTACCTCCTTCGCTCGTTCTTAACACGCCTTGCAATTAGTCTTCTATACTAATTGTTATTCGTTTTGAACCTGTTACGCTGGAGCCTTTTACCGATTAACACTTTGCTATCCTGATATTATATTACGTATCATAGCTTTTGAACTTCAGGTTTGGCTTGCTTGCTACCCTTCGAGGCGCGTACCTAGAAGGTTTTATTACCGTGTTAAGGTGTTTTTTTATTTGAAGTTTTTATTTCATATTACCACCTAGTTAAGATTTGACGCCTTTAGTTTGAGTGGGACTCTCGCTTGGCAGTTTTTATTCTAGTTTTGTTATCCTACCGATCGGCATCTACCCGATCTAGAAGTTGTGTTGGCCCCCCTGTCCAGCTCGGTACCTACCCGCGCTGGAGGGCTCGGCTTTGTTATTCATTCTTTCCCTGCCATTTCCCCTGCGTCCCTCTCTTACTATCTATATTTAGCTTGTGCATGCCTTATAACCTAGTTCGTCATGTTACATTATTTTACTTTATTTTTATTATCCGTATATGATCATTCTGTTTCGCTATCTCGTGGTTCTGTTTGGACAGGTTGGTACTCCTGCCCTTCCTCCGTCCACGCGATCGCCTCGAGCCACCATTGGCTAGTTCTCGCTGGCTCCTCCCCCTCCCTCTATTGGTGTATGGCACCCCATACCCTTATCCCCCTCCAGGAGACTTTGGAGTCAGCTGTTTTGCTTTACGGGTCGAGTCCTCTCGTTCCCCAGCCTCCCCCCATCCCCTACTCATCCCTCCCCGGGATACCTACTGACTCCTTCCCTTCGTCTGAGCCGAGAACAGCTGTCGAGGTTATAGTCTAGTACACTCACTTACATGCCTTGTCGTAGCCCTTTTTCCCCGCCGCTCTGATTGGCCATCGGTCGACTGGGGGGATTTCGGTTGTGTATTGGGTATTCTTCAGCGTGATTCCCTTAGTTACGTACCGTATCCCTCTTGGGTCTCTACTATTATGTAGACTTTTTGTTAGTGGGGAAATTGCGTTAGAGCTTTTATTTATTGGTTTTTATTATATATTTATTGTCTCTGTTTGTTAAGGTCCTTGTGGCTGGCGGGGAGCCATTGGCTCCTCCCTCCCTCCCTTTTCGACTCTCCTACCCCAGTAGGCTGGTTGTGACCCCCGGGTCCACCTCAGTTGTCTACCCAGAGCCAACAGAATAAGCATGTCACTATTATTTTAATTTTATTCTATACTTCCCCGGTACCGACGGAATAGTATATCTCCCCTTTGTGACAATACTCTTATTGAATGATCATAACTAATTACGGATTTGTTTTAACACTTTCATTAATTACTACTTATGCTAAGTTTTTTCCACCCCGATTACTATACCGGTTCGGATTGTTATTCTTAGTATTTATCCCGGTCCTATGCCGGTTTAATTTTAGTACCCGGAGCACCCGGGTTCCCCTTGGGATTCCAACCTACTATGGGATACTTATGTATCTTTATTATTACAGGTGGTCCGCTGTCAGATGACAGCCTGTGCGGCCGTGCTTCAGCAAGCGTGCGGCCACGATGTTTGCAGATCGCATGCTCACTGCGCTGTCCAGGTGGATGATCTGATCGTCTGGCATCCAGACAACTGCGTGGTCTGCTACGGGCTTGTCTCCACGCTTACCGCGGATTCGGTAGGTGTCCCTGTCGTTACTATCTAGATTTACTTTGGATTTAATATCTGGATTTTTCTTGTTATTTCCATTGTAATCTCTGATCGAATTAAAACATTTAATCTCGGTCTACATGTTTGTTACACTTACTTCGACGAAGTCACTTTGTTATTAGTAACGGTTTATTCTCTTTCAGAGCTCTCAGCCTTCTAAGACTTCTGCCTTGGCGACCCTTAAGGTCTGGGTTGGCGGGTTCGCCCGCAACGTCAAGGCGAAGAAACCCTACGTCTTGTCCGAAGAAATGTGTGCCCTGATATACCCTAACGCTAAGAACTCAGCTGCGGTCCCCAAGGATGTGGCGGACCCCATCATTACCAAGATCAGCGAGGCCCTGCTCTTGTCTGAGGACCACGAAGTGATGGGAGAAGCGATTGTGGAGGACGTCGCGGCTATCAACCTCAACATTGAACCTATGGCTCTCGACGAGCCAGAGCTAGGTAGGGAGGTAGGTGAGGCAGGTGGGTCCCGGGCTAAGATTCCTCTCCTTAGCCCGACTTTTTCTACCTCCTACTAATTCTTTTCAGGGGTTCTCAGGGAAGCACGAGGCTGATATCAGGCCATGTCCTGTTGTCCCTAAGGTTAAGTCTCTCCGGAGACCCTTATTGAAGACCCGCAAGTCTTCCAAATCCCCTAAACCTGTGAAAACTTCATCTGCCAGAGTCCCCAAAGACTCAGCTGTAGCTTCTTCTTCCTTTCATGGGTCAAGAGCGAAGACAGGCTCAAAAACTAAGACCCCGGAGGCCTCCTTCGATCCAGAAGCCTTTTCGAGCCGGTTATTGGACCAAATTGGTTCCCTGATTACGTCCCTCACTGAGAGGGTATAAAACCAGGAGAGTCTCGTTGAGAGCCTCATGCATTCGGGACTGCCGCAACAACAACATGTTATCCCGGATGCCTCTAAGCTCCCGGAGTTCGTCAAAAGCAACCCGTGGAGAATGGCCTTGCACTCCCCTTTCAAGGATGGTATGTTAACCATCGAGGGATGTGGCACCCGGCCTATTGAACATTTTGAGTTCTACCCGCCGGGTCTCCAGTTCCCCTTCCCGGTTTTGCTCGTCTAACAGAGGAGGCTCTTGTACGATTGGATAAAGTTCCTAAGGAGACCGTGATCTACCCGAAGGAACAGGCTCAGTCCACCTGGGTCCGGACCCTAAACGAATAGGAGTGTGTTAACACTATGCTAACACCCCATAAAAGCTTCTACACGATGTTCGTGGTAGACGAGCAAACCCCCACTCCGTGGTGTCACAAAGATGATGGACCTTGCTCATCAAGCTATTAACGAGGACAAGCCGTTACCACAACTGCGGGAAACGGACCTGACTTCCCTCCTGTTCCCGGGAGACCACGGGTGCTGGACTAACGCCCCAGCCACGTTCATAGCGGGTAAGCTAAGCGCTGACTGTGCTTCCACACAGTTCAGTGAACAACTTCCCAGGCTTCCTGAGTCCTTGATACGTCTCGGGTTTGAAGCTCGGGCCCGGTTGAGTAGATCCATCAACTCGGCTGAAATGACCTCTCTAATGTACGAAGAGGAACCCCTTTTTAAGGTCCTGACAAAGTCATTGCTTCAGACCTTGCTGTCTGATGCCTACGACTTCCTTGCGGCCAAATGTCGTTGCCGTAAACACGTCCTGTCTGAGGCCACTATCAGACATGAGCCGAACAAGCTCATTAAAGCCCCAATCTGGGGCCCTGACTTATTCCCGGAGGATCTCGTCAATAACGTCCTCAGCGAGGCTGCCAGAGTCAATCAGAGCCTCAAGGTTCGGTTTGGCCTAGTCCCCAAACGCAAGTTCGAGCCTGCCAGCAACCAATCTCGAGGTAGGAAGAGGCTGAGACCTTTCCAATCCTTCCAAAACCGGCAGTCGCAACAACTAGTTCAGACAACCTCAACAGCAATATGTGTTGGTTCCTCAGGCCCAGGTAGCAACTACCTCTTATGCTACTTCCCCTGCCTTTAACCCCAACTATGAAACCCAGGGTGCATTCCAGGGTTACCAACGCGCCAGAGGCTCTGGTGCGAGAGGGACTTTTCGCAACAGAGGTAGCGGAAGGACCCTTTCTCGAGGCCGAGGATTCCGCGGAGGCCGAGGAGGTAAATCCGCAGGGAATCATTGAGAACTCTCGGGTAGGAGGAAGACTCTACACCTTTCGAAACCGTTGGACGTTCAGCAATGCTTTCAGCATAATTTCCAAAGGTCTGGGGTGGAGTTGGATAGAAGGGCCCCCTCCACCAACCAGTTTCCATCAACTTCCAACGGAGGAGCTAGTCTTATATGCAAACGATCTCTTACAAAAGAATGCAATCAAAGAGGTAAAACACTTGAAATTTCAAGGTCGCTTGTTCAGCGTGCCAAAGAAAGACTCAGACAAGCGAAGAGTAATCTTGGACCTGTCTCATCTGAATTCTTACATTCGATGCAACAAGTTCCACATGCTAACCGTCTCTCAGGTGCGGACCTTACTTCCCCGTGGGGCCGTCACCACCTCTATAGATCTTACAGATGCTTACTATCACGTTCCGATAGCAAGGCATTTTCGTCCGTTTCTAGGCTTCAAACTAGGCAACCAAGCTTATGCATTCAAAGTACAGTAATACCATTCGGACTCAATATAGCACCCAGGATATTCACCAAACTGGCAGAGACGGTAATCCAAGAATTACGAACCCAAGGAATTCAAATAGTAGCTTACCTAGACGACTGGCTCATTTGGTCAAACAGCGTCGAGAACTGCCTCACGGCAACAAACAAAGTGATAAAATTCCTACAACAGTTGGGGTTCCAGATCAACTTCGAGAAATCTCGCCTAGTCCCAAAGACCAAGTTTCAATGGCTGGGATTACAATGGGATCTGCGTTCCCACACGCTACGTCTCCCAACAGCCAAGAGGACAGAAATAGCAAAGAACACAAGAGGTTTTCTCAAGGACAAATTGACGTCCAGGAGAAATCAAGAGAGAATCCTGGGTGCCCTCCAGATTGCCTCGGTAACAGATATAGTACTGAAGGCCAGACTGAAAGATATAAACAGAGTACGGCGCTCCAGGGCAAACGAGAAATATCGAGACAAAAGAGCTCGACTCCCACCAATTCTGAGGAAAAGACTTCAGCCATGGACAAAGGTAAAAAATCTGGCAAAATCCGTTCCTTTACAATATCCACCTCCAAAACTGGTCATTCACAGAGACGCCTCCTTAACAGGCTGGGGGGGGGGTGGGAAATACTCCCAGTACAGGAAAGTCCAAGGACTATGGTCGACAGTATTCCGCCAACTCCATATCAATGTCTTAGAGGCCATGGCGGTATTCCTAACCCTAAAACGACTGGCTCCAGCCAAGAACCAACATATCAGATTGGTTCTAGACAGCAAAGTCATAGTCCACTGCATAAACAGAGGGGGTTCCAAGTCAAGTCACATCAACCATGTGATGTTAGCAATATTTTCCATGGCAGTATCAAATCAGTGGCATCTGTCAGCAGTCCATCTAGCGGGAGTACGAAACGTAGTGGTGGACTCCCTTTCGAGGACGACTCCGCTGGAGTCGGAGTGGTCACTGGACCGGAAATCATTCAAATGGGTCCTGTCTCAGGTCCTGGGTCTCCAGATAGACCTGTTTGCAACAGAGTCCAACCACAAACTAGAGTGCTACGTAGCCCCCAACCTGGACCCTCGGGCTTACACCACAGACGCAATGTCATTGGACTGGAACACTTGGGAGAGAATTTATTTATTCCCACCAATAAATCTGTTGATGAAAGTGTTAGACAAATTCAGAACTTTCAAAGGCCAGGTCACTCTAGTAGCCCCCAATTGGCCCAAGAGCAACTGGTTTCCCCTGCTGGTGGAACTGGGTCTCCACCCTCGACAGATACCCAATCCAATTCTAACACAAGTAGTACAAACTCGCAATGTGTTAGCTTCTTCAAAAATTCAGAGTGCCCTAACTTTATGGACTTCATGAAATTTGCAGCTCAGAGAGGTGCAGATATTGATCCTCAAAGTACCCTATTTTTAGAATCAGATAAAAGGGAATCCACCCTTCGACAGTATGATTCGGCTGTTAAGAAACTTGCAAAGTTTTTAAGGGACTCAAAGGTTGAGATGATGACTATGAATCTGATAGTAACCTTCTTTAGAATTCTATTTGAATCAGGCCTAGCGGACAGTACTATTACTACAATTAAATCAGCCTTGAGAAAGATTTTCCATATTGGTTTTAATATTGACCTTACAGATTCATACTTCTCATCAATCCCGAGAGCCTGCGCCAGATTGAAACCATCAACTCGCCCTAGCTCAGTTTCTTGATTTCTGAATGACGTCCTTAAGTTGGCTTCTGATACTCTTAACGAGTCTTGTAATTACATTCCATTATTAAGGAAAACCTTGTTCCTAATGAGCCTAGCTTCTGGCGCCAGAATATCAGAACTTTCAGCCTTGACTAGAGATCCAGGTCATATTGAATTTCTCTCGTCAGGGGAAGTCCTACTTTCCCCTGACAAAAGGTTCTTAGCAAAAAATGAGGACCCCCAGAACAGATGGTCCCCCTGGAAGATTGTTCCACTTCCTCAGGATCCATCTTTATGTCCAGTAAACACTCTGAAAGCCTATTTAAATAGAACTTCCATTAAGTCCTCAGGGCCCTTATTCATTAGAGAAAATGGAGGAACCATCACCCTGAAAGGAATCAGACAGCAGATTCTGTATTTCATTAAAGAGGCTAACCCTGAATCATTCCCTCACGTTCATGATATACGAGCTGTAGCTACATCTATTAATTACTTTCACCACATGAACTTTGATGAACTTACAAAATATACAGGCTGGAAGTCTCCAACAGTTTTTAAACGCCACTACTTAAAACATTTGGAAGCCCTAAAATTTGCTACAGTGGCAGCAGGGAATGTGGTTCCTCTTGAAAGTAATGATTCATAATCAGGTCTTGCTCTATCCTACTTCCTTCTACCTGCCTTACTTATTGTCCCTACCTTAGTTTTGGTTTTGTTTTACACCTGAGATGCACCCTTAAGGTGCACTCTTATTTTATCATGTCTGTAAATAGCCTTACTCTCCCACGAGTTGAATTTTGTTTGTATTTACCTTCAGGATCGTAAATTACCATTTGATCTCACAACTTATTATTGTACATTGCATTTTCCTTGTCATTCCATAGTTAGGAAGTTTTTTGCTATATTTGTTACTTATCCCTCTATCCTTCCTTATAAGGAATGGTTCATTCACTGGGTTTCAGTATCCCTATTTACTTTTGTATTAAACCATGTTTTGTTATATTTTGTCTTTAATTTACTTTCCCTTCAGGTGTTAGTTCCAAGTTTTGGGGCCATTTCTCTTGTACTATTTCACGGAGCAGCACAGGTGGAGCCCAGAAACGGGATTTTGACAAAGGAAAAATCTATTTCTGGGCGAGAGACCTGTGCCGCCCTGTGAACCCTCCCTCTACTTCCCTCCCAGAATGGGCCCAAACTTGGGTGCTATGAGGAGTGACGTAGTTGGCGTGGGTTGAGATGGTGGTAGTAGCATTCAGTGGTGGGTGTTGAACGGCACCTCGCTGTAACGGAGATATTGAAGAAGAGATATCTAAATGGGGCGAGACCTCTGGTTGTGATTATCACGCCCCAGTATTGTACCGACACCTTATATAGGTGAGCGAGCTGGGTTCAACCCTGGCATTCCTATGCAACTTTTTTCTCTGGTAATTCATAGCAGTTATATACCTTAGAAATGATGCAAAAGGAGCATTTCACTGGGCGGCACAGGTCTCTCGCCCAGAAATAGATTTTTCCTTCGTCAAAATCCCTTAATTAGCTATATGCTGATTATCCCAATTACTACATATCCATATAAGAAACCACTAAACCCGTCATAGTTTCTACCACAACTACGCGTTCAGTCAGTGTTTGGTGTTTCAAGTGTTGTTTACAAGAAAGCTGCGTTGCCAAAGGTTCATAAAATTTTGTTAAAGAGGTAAAATTCTAGCAATATTACCAAAATTCCTCACATAGCCTGTAAATTATCACACAAAATGTAATTAATGATTAAAGAAATCTAGACATTCTTTTAGGTGGAATAATTTTGCTATTGTTTATGTGATTCTAGGTCTAGTTACTTTTCTGCAAATTGGTAATACTGCAATCAACAAATAGAAGTTTTTTTTTTCCAAGGTCGTATTGAGCAACTGACTGTTTGTATTATTTTGTAGCTCAGGCAACAAAGTAATTATCAATATATTGCTTTATTGCAAAATATAAAAAAAATGAGAAAATATTTATATACTGCATAAACAACTAATATGTCATAACGTCGTCGCTGTGAGACCATTAGTTGGCATGTTTTCTTGTAGAAGGGGGTTACCGAGTCATCAGCTGATCAACAAAAAAAAAAAAAAACAAAGGAAAAAAAAATTGCTACTGTACTTCATTAAAGGAAGTGCAATCTGAAAATAAATTAATTTATTACATATTAATGATAATTGTAGGTTTATATTCTATCTCTCGTGAGTTTGAGTGTTTGTATGTCAATAGTTAGGTGTTTGAGGGGTGTCAAACTCCCTTATACAACTTTTCTTAAGTGTTAAGACGCAGGGTGATTTTGGGGGACACTTTTAGTGAAAAAAGGTGCGTCTTATGACACGGGAAATACGGTAATTATAATTTATAAGAAAGTTTAAAAAAAAGCAATTCATAGACATAGACCTTTATGAAGGATTATTGAAACTATGATGAAAATGAAGGTTTCTATTTATGTATGTTATTTTTATCATCACTCACTATGTTGACCTGCAAAGCATACAATGGCTCCTAGGATCCCAGTACTAGGGATATATCCCAAAAATGTACATATTGATCCATCCTTTCTTTTGCTCAGAGGGTCCTTCTCCTTTCTCTCATATTGAAATAACATTTTGGAGTCACAGATAGAGGAGTATATGGTACATGTTATATGTGTCACCCCAGGTTAAGCTAATGTTTTGAATAATATAAGTGACATTTCAATTTCATTTTACTGCATTTTGAATGTTGTAATAGTACAAGATAGAGACATGTCTGAAACATTTTATGATTAATTTTAGCAGTATACAGTTATGTTTTGTAATGTGTGTGTAGTTAAATATATATTTTCAGTAAAGAAATTAATTATGTGAGAATGATCATGAATGTGGAATACTTTAGCTTTATTTTTTTGATGAACTTTCTTAGGACTATAGATTATAAGTTTACATTAGGCAATGTTGCAACATTTTTGTGTTTTTAAAAATTAGGTTGTCATTAAATATTAATGTAGCTATCTATTAAACAATTACATGATTTTCCTTATCTTGATTATGTGATTAAAGCCCCCCCCTTTCTTTTTTCCACATTATCCTAATTTTAGGTATTTGTGAAACTGGGATGGCTATGGACTTCAAGCATATTTGCTTTGTATGGATTACTTTCGCTGTCTATTCATAAGAAGCCATTCCCGATTCTTGGTCGTCTTTGTGTCAGATATGTTGTCACCACCCTTATATTCTATATCTGGTGTGCGGTAAGTATAGAAGACTGCTCTGGTTCATTGAGCTTATCTTTTTGCGAATTAATTCATTTAATTTTAACCAGTCTTTTGTGACAAGGTTGAAATCAGAATTTTAATATTACATTCATATCTTGAAGTTTGGGGGTTTAGGTAACAGAGACCACCGCTAAGTGAGATTTTGCATGAAAACTAGTTTCCTCGTATAAGTCGACCCATCACCACCCTCACCAACCGCTCCCTGTTTTCACATGGTTTACTAACACCTTGAATAACTCACTTAATTTTTTTATCATAATTAACTCACTGCATTGTAGTGTTTATTACAGGTACTATAATTATACAGTTCAGTACAGCATTTTACAAACTCCTATTTATGTCCTTTCCTAAACAAATTCCTAAATCATTTACTGTATACAACTAAATAAACTACCCACTAATTGTTCTTATGCATAAACATTTCATCTTGTAAGGTAGAGATATGTCTAGGTTATTTCTCCAGCAGCACTGGAACGGCCATGGAATCGTTGACAAGGTTGTTGGTAATGACAGGTGGTGTGAGGGGGGAATCTCGCCGACATAGCTGTCACAGAATAGCCTTTTTTGTCTTGGGCCGCAACAGATACAGATGTACTATTGCATTGCTCTTTTGACTGTTGGATCTTTTCTTATATTCCTTTGTGATAAGTGATAGTTTTTATTTTATATTTTTGTGAGTGCTTTCGCTTATGAATGGAAGCACACCGAAAAGTAAGCATGTGGTTGAGTGGAATTTGTTCTCATGGGGAAAAACCCTTTGAAACTCCCATGATTTTTTTTACCTTTTTGGAGGGAGGGACAGTAAACAGGCCCCCCTAGCTTCTTGGGAGTGTGGTTTTTGCTGTTCCAATCAGGTAGACGATGGACCTCAAGTGTAACTCATCTCTCTTCATTATAGTTTCTCTGCCTCAGGAGGAAGTTACCTGGTTCTGACGTGTCACTCATCTGCTTGTCCTTTTGTGAAAATCATTCATCTGATGGGCACACCTAGCCCAGACAATGTTCCCCGTATGGTGATCCCTGTGTAATGCAGGGTCAGTGAGTGTTCCCAGTGGTCTCTTTGTAGCAAAACCCATAGTGTAGTGGTTCATGTTGGTGCAGAAGAAGGTTCTGTATCAGTCTCCTCCTAGGGAGTGCAGTCATTATCAGTTGCTCTGATCATAACTCCTCTGTGACAGCAAGGAAAATATGTTGGCAAGGACAAGTAGAGAAAGGTCGCTCTCCCCCCTCCCTCATGTATCAATTTCTCACCCCGCCTCTCTCTTTGTCAGATACTACTCGAGAAGGTGAAGATGATAGTCACTTGGAAAGGCCTTTTGCTTAAGGAGTCCGGCTGGTATACCAATATCTGTGGGTATACGACGAAAAATGCAAAATCCTGAAAAAGTTCACTGAGCTTTGTATGGCAATGGAGAATGCATATACAGTCAAGCCTCATTACTCGCAATAGTTACGTTACAGACACAGTCGGGATAAGCAAAAATTTGCGAATAAATGTTACATTTTGGTAGACTAGCTTCTAACCTAAAAAGCCACTGCCCCTTGTCACAAGCGGGTGCCCGAGCTGGTGATTAACTCAGTAAATACTGCCTAATAGGTTTAATTTGGTTTCTACAATAGTTTATAATCATATGTACAGTGTGCAGAACATTTGCACACATGTACACTACGTACTGGACAACATAGGTTACAGTACAGTATTGTGCTAAGGTGAAGTTTACCAAGTCATCATCATCCCCTTACTGTTCTGTATAGCAAAAGTTGTTCTTATCTAGTAATACTGTACTGTAACCTAATACTCACTGATACTGTAGTCTATATTACTGTATATATGTACAGTAATATTACTACAGTACAGCTTAACTGTACTTACTGTAAATGTTCGGTGTTTTCATTCAGACGGATGTAACGTATGCCGCTAGCATGACACAACAGTCGCAACTTCTTATGTGATGTCTCTTATGCAGTATGTTACTGTATATCTATACTTTCTTAAACAGAAATACAGCTTATTTTATAAACTAAAACCTTAAATATCTCGATAATAATTGTTTTTTTTTTTTTTTAGATAAAACAAACGCATTGCATTTGGTTACTTTTCAACAGTTGATATCTCTCTCTCTCTCTCTCTTTCTCTCTCTCTCTCTCTCTCTCTCTCTCTCTCTCTCTCTCTCTCTCTCTCTCTCTCTCTCTCTCTCTCAATATTCAATTTCGTTTTGGAAGCATTATTGCATTTTACATTATTGCATTTTAGAAAATCATTATCATTTTGATTGTTAATTGTGCTTTTATAAAATATTTATGTACTTTTGTTTCAAAATTTGGGTGTTTTATCTATCTAAGTATTTTGAGTGCCGTGATCAGATCAGCTGATCTGATCACAGCAC
>NC_090726.1:115754059-115779059 GCF_036898095.1 Palaemon carinicauda | reverse complement strand
ATGACGAATGAATGCTAGAAAAAAGAAGAAGAATGAAATTGCAAAAAATAATGAGAATCAAAAGAGTTGGAAAGATATGTTGTAGATGTGTGTGGGAGAGCAAAGTAAATCTACGAAAGGGATTTTGGAAAGATTTGGGAAAAGGATTAAGTATATGATAAAAATAAGTGAAGGACAATAATAATGTGAAGGAGATATCTTACTAATATGCATGATAGGTTATATTAGTGAGGTAATTCTGTGAAAGTGAATGGTCATATCAGTGAGATAATATCGTGAATGTGAATATAGGTTGACGACGTACTACGCAGATTTGATCAGCTGATTTAAAAGTAAACAATGCATGAGATTATAATTCGCTATGTTTTTAATTATAAATACGATACTATAATGTGAATATTACATGCATTATTATTGGATACAGTATGTGAAACACCAGTTTAATCAAAATCTGATTCATTTCAAATATAGCTGTAATTTTTTACCACCGTAAATGGATACACACTGAACGGAGAAAGCTAGGATCAGCTGGGTGTAGAGATAGGTAGTGGTGCTCAGCGCTCCCAGTGTAGAGGAGTGTGAGCTATTTGAAATCATCGCCCAGCTTGAATTTTATCAATTTTTATGATAATTTTTATTTAATAAGTATTGCATTGTTCTAGGCCATCCCAATGCTGTTGGCAACTATTAAAAATTAAATTCTTAATCTTGGGTTAACAATCATCACAATTTTTTTTTCTTCTCCTTGGCCGTGAAAAACCAAAAACCCAAAGCAAGAAACCGTGATTAATGAGGTCTGACTATGAAATATTTTTCCCTAATTTCTCTTACTTTTATAGTTACAGGGTAATTAATAAATGTACCCGGTAACTCAATAATCCAAAAACATTGATCCCTGCAAGAAAATGCAATATTTCTTGTTATCGTATATTTTGGATAATTATTACAATTTGATAAAAAAAACAAATTGTCAGCAATGACATTGTATAGATTCCATGAGTCACAAGACAGGAAGTTATGACTTATGATTACACCCATCAGTGCTACCACAAACCTCAGAGAAAGTACACGTTTGAGTTAATCTCTGACATTCTCTCGCTATTTTGTCTGTTTTTCTTGGTTTCAGCAAGAATTTCATCATGCCAAAGAGGAAGACACAATTTCAACATCTCGCTAACTTAAGGAAGAAGAAAATTTGCTCTGGTAAGAGTTCAGAAGTGGGTAATATCGGCGATATTAGCCGAGTTAGTGAAGGAGAGACAGAATGTTGGGGATGAAGGAGCTACCAGGAGCCTAAAAAAGCAAGATATTGAGCATAAAGATCTTCATTTTTGATTAAAATATGATAAATAACATTGTTTTGGTTTATCAATATCCAAGAAGGAATATAAAATTCATGATAATCATGATTTACTAATAATTTCTTTGTAAAAATACAAACAAAAACTTTGAATGGCCGTATCTCAAAGCTATACTTATTGACATTCAAATTCTATCTTCTCCCTTAGTTTTAAAGATATAGCATTCTAATTTGGTATAAAACTTAGACATTAAAACAATCAAATAGAGCCCTTTTTCTCAATTTTTTTCCACATTTTATTTTCTTTTTTCCCCTGATTTATAGGGTTTATTTTTTACCATAATAAAAATAATCATATCTAGCCAAAAAATTACTTTTAGGGAAAAAAAAAACTGATTGGAGGTCTACATCAGGCCTAAATAAGGTAGTAATTCCAGGTGTTGATATTAAGTATCAAGGGAGGAGATAGAATTTGAAAAACACCCATTTTCAGGATAAATTGCCCTGGCGTCACAAAACCGAAGGTCAGAGGCAAAAATCCTATGCAGTTTGGAGATGTCCTAAGTCACCTTATTAAGTGGTATGAATGGTTATGTCCTGTCCTTGAAAAACAGCATTAGCCAGCCTGTTCCCTTAACCCCTTCACCACAATGACGTTTGCTTAACGTCAAAATATACTATGAAAATTCCACTATGACGTACCAGGTACGTCAATCATAAATATAAACCATGTGGAAGTTAAAATCATTCGTATATCCTACCAAAGAAGTAGAACACATGGTCGTATATCTCACCTAAGAATATTTTGCTAAAAATCATCCTCCTCCTCTTTGATTTCAACCTCTCCTTTCTTGAGGCCAAACTAACAAAGACACTGGGATTGTAGTCTTTATATCTGATTGTGTAAAAGCTGTTAGAGTGTTTTTATGTTACCATGCATAATCACACTACTCTCTTTCGCCAATGGCAACTTTCCCTATATGAAAAATTACTCTAACCCCTCCGACACCCATCAGCTTAGAGATGTAGCTATCCCCATATCCTACCCCACCAACAACTGAGACACTTGCAATTCTAGTCTTTATTCATGATGATGTTAAGGGCTTATATAGTGTCTTTGTGTGTTGGTATATTATGTTATCAAATTACACAGGAAACATTCTCTAAAGTGAGACGTGACTGTGGCACTCTCCACCCACTCCAGCTCTCCCCCTTTGCCTCCCACCTATGAAGCCACCCAAGACACCAGCCATGCAAGTGGCTGTGAGCTCTGTTTAGTTGAATTACATCACGAAATTGTATGTAAAATCACACCACATTATCTCCACAGTATAAATAATTACTTAAAAATGTCTCATTTCATATAAATCTTCCCCTATTTTTTAAGAATTTCCAAATTCCTCATCATTTATTTGCCTTTCACCGATCTTAGGAAATTTCCTCATTAGTGTACTAGTAACACTGATCGTGTGTAACCCTGATAGTTGTAAACATGTTAACAAATGACAAGATTAATTTTTTTCTTATTTCATTCCTTATCTTCTCAACTAACATTTCTACAAAATATAATTTTCATGTCTTAGATATATAATATATTTTGTATTAGTATTGTCCCTTATTTTTGAGTTTAGAAGTAAGTCTACTTTGATTGTTTCCATTTCTTGGTATCTACACAGTACAGTATTTGATATGTAAGAGTGCATTTGTAACCCTGATGACTCTAAACATGATAACAGAGAACAAGATTTATATATATAATATATCCCATATTAATATAGTTGGCCCTCCCTATTTGTGGGTTTGCTCTTTGTGTATTTGGTCATTTGTGATATAGAAAACCATATATTAATTAAATGAAAAATCACATACTTGCGGTTTTGTGGTTTTGTGATAACTCCTACTGGCCGATGTTTTCAAACCAAGCGCACAAAGCAGAACAACCCAACTTTATAGCTAACACATGTAAAGTATTCAGTAATAAGCCTTTTGTATAGTAATTCTAAGACTACATACATTATGATTGAGTAATATTTATGTACAGGACTTGTAATGTATTATGATTATGAAAAATATAAATATGCATTACTGTACAGAAAAAGAGAAGCTCTCTCTCTCTCTCTCTCTCTCTCTCTCTCTCTCTCTCTCTCTCTCTCTCAATAGCCCGGCACATTGTTAGTGAGAGAGCTTGTGCGGTGCAATGAAGTGGTGGGTGATGGCAGCGGGGTGGTTTTTTCAACCCAGTATGTTTAACCTTCCTACTAAGACCAGCTCTGAGCATCTAGAGTAGGACCGGACCACTATTGACTCTCCATCATTTTCATATTTCTGTTTTTCTCTCTTTGTCAACTCTTCTATCCAAACTCTCCGAAAAATTAATTTTTGGGTGAGATGGCCATGTCGTCCTGATGGAAGGTTCCTTCAGTAGCTTCCTTAGGGTATACATGACTACAGTAGATATTCCCAGAGAATTAAACTAAAGGTTTCACAGAATTCTAATTTCTGGCGGGAGTACCCTAAAGGTTTCCCTCTAGGATATCGTATATCAACAGGGGACGCATGCATTGACACGCCACATGGCTATCTGCATCCCACATAGCGTTTACACTTCGAGGGGGAAAGGTGGCGAGATAACTGAGGAGCCGCTCCAAAGTTATCCTCCTCCGTTACTGTTACGGTACTCGCAACATAAGCAAACGCCTGCCATAGCTGTCCGCCATCGTGTGTGACGTCACGTCCGTCCTCATTCCGAAGTCCAGCTTTCCACCAGCCTCCGCGATACAGTATAGCAGGGAGGGACCTGGCAGGCTGAACTGGAACAGTCGGGCGGGTCCATCAGGACGACATGGCCATCTCACCCAAAAATAGAGCCGTTTTTTGGGCTCAAGCCATGTCGTCTTGGTGGAAGTGTACCAGAGAATTAATGTATTGTGGATTTTTTCCCCCATTTCAAGTGCCTTCTACTTCGAACAATATTCCTGTGGTCTGGTGACCGTAGAGACCGTGACATCTCCGTTAAATGTCACTGTACCAGTGGCATTACAATGACCTGGCAGGGAAGTCCTGTTTGGACAAGAGGAACATCTCAAAGTAACCTGACGAAGAAGGACTCACCTGGATGAAGAGATCGTGCCGGTCTCGAAGACAGATCGGAAGGTTAAATATTTGTGTAGGAACAATATTATACCACTAGGTGAGTGTATATTAGACAGTAGGTATATTAAACATAAATAACCATAGAAATAGGGGCAAATAAAACTATAACAGCAATTTATTTTCATATGAAAGATAGGAGCGAAATAAGACGCGTATGGTAAATAAAATAATTATTTTACTTGAAAAATTGCATGGAATTATAGAAAATTATTTACAATAATAATATCGGATAACAGACATAGATTTCCAGTAAAGACGGTGATGTGGAATCTGAAAGGGAAAAAAATTTTACCTTTAAACACAAGTTCCCGGGGGAACGCCAGTCTTTAGAATAACTATACACTTCATGTCCAAGAACATGTGGCACACGTGTAAGAATCTATGTCACTTCACCTTGATGAAGAACAGTCTATTAGTGACACTGTGTCCCTTGAAATCACTTTGTATCACTCTAGGGTCAACACAGGCACCTGTTTGAGTTAAAGTCCCGAAATAACTCACTGTTCTACGCAGCACTAACAGCAGGTTTCATTACACTACCTGCTGCTACCACAAATCTCTTGATTTCGTGCACCTGCTTCGCATAGTGTCTGAAGAACACTCTAGATGACTTCCAGCCCGTGAAGGATCGGAGGCTTTCGAAATCCATTCCTTGGAAAAAGTTCAGGGAAGAGGCAACTTTCCTAGGATCATGACCTGCGGGTGTACTGTCAGGATCTGCTCTGTGAATAAAGTAGGTAATTTTCGCTCTTAGTTGTTTTAGTGACAGGTCACTACCCGAAGTTTCTCCTTTAAAGAGTTGTCCTCTGCCAAAGTGTGAAGTTCTTTGAAGATAGACCTTAAGACTCTCCACTGGGCATAGAGAGACATCTTCCTTCAGGGGGCAGATTCCCCAAGGGCCCCATCTTTTGGTGGGGAGTTCGTTTTTAGCGAGAAACGTGGTTTCGGGGAAGAGGTTAAGTTCCCCTGTGTCGGCGAACTGTATCTGGCCCTCTTCTCTTGATAATGCCACTATTTCACTGACTCGGGCTCCCGAGGCGAGAGCAAAAAGGAAAATTACTTTTTGAGTCAAGTCTTTCAGAGGTCAAGATTTGTTGTCCAGGCTAGAGGCAAAATGGAGCACCTTATCCAGGGACCAGGTGATGGGTCTCGGTGGAGGTGATGGGTCTCGGTGGAGGTGCTAGACGGCGTCTAGCACACGCCTTCGGGAGTTTATTGAAGATTTCGTTGGACAAATCTATCTGGAAGGCATACAGTAGTGGTCTAGTTAAGGCCAATTTGCAAGTGGAAATCGTATTGGCTGCTAAGCCTCGTCCATGAAGGTGAATAAAGAAGAACATGCAAAAATCTATGGAGATTTTCCCTTGATGAAGGATACCCACTTCTTCCAGGATGATTCATATTGCCTTCTGGTAGACTTTGTTATGTATTCCTCTAGGAAATCTAAACTTTTCTTCGAGATCCCAAACCTTTTCTTCACGGCTAGGGAGAGAAAATCATGAGATGAAGGTCTTTGACTTTCTTTGATGAAGCGAAGACAGTCGACTTCTGCACCTGTTGGGAGAGAACTGGGCCTAGCAGGGGGATCGGCTTGGGCTGTAGCTCCAGAACTAGGGGAAACCAGTTGCTCCGAGGCCACTTGGGAGCCACTAGGGCTGCTGTCCCTTTGAAGGTTCTCAGTTTGGAGAGGACTTTCAGCAGAAGGTTGGGTGGAGGGAACAGGTAAATCTTGGACCATCTGTTCCAGTCCAGGGACATGGCGTCCACTGCTTCCGCTTTGGGGTCCTCTTAAGGGGCCACATATCGAGGAAGTTGCTTGTTGTCGCTCGTCGCGAAGAGATCGATCTGTAATTCCGGGACTTGACAAGAGATGAAGGAGAATGATCTTGCGTCTAGAGACCATTCCGACTCTATGGGGCTTGTCCTCGATAGAGTGTCACATTGCTGAATCTTTGTAGGTGAACTGCAGACAAGTGCCATTTCTTCCTGTCCGCCAGGAAGATGGGTAATAGCACCTGGTTTGCCACCTCGGCCGCTAGCTCCCTTTCCTCCTCTGCCCCTGGAGGGACGGCGAGAGGAGTCTCTGCCGGAGCCTCTACCTTTGGGACGAAAGGTAGTGGATTGTCGTTCATAGGCAGGGTGAAGACCGGTGATTGCGACACCACCGGTTGGGGGACCAACTGAAAGGTCTTTTGTGGCTGTGCGACCACTTGGGGAGTAGCGGGAGCCGGAAACTGGATGCTGGACATGCCCCACTTATTGAGAAGGTTCCGATTCTCAGAGGCGGCTTTATCCACAATCTCTTTCACCAGAGCTGTCGGGAAGAGATGTTTTCCCCAGATGTTGGAGAAGATTAGTTTCCGGGGTTCATGTTTTACTGCCGCGTTGGCAAACACAAATTCTCTGCAGGCTCTCCGGGCCTTGATGAAGCTATATAAGTCCTTCATCACAGTTACTAGGTGGGTCTTCGCGAGAACCATATACAAGTCTGGGACCCTAACATCCCCGGCCATGACTTCTAGCTGAATTTGATGGGACAGGGAGGCGGCTAGCCTCTCCTTGGTCTCCTGCTCCCGACGAAGAAGGTGGTCGTTCAGCTTTGGAAGATCTTCGTTAAACTGACGACCAGCCGCGTCAGGTTCCAGTTTCCCGATCGTGAAGGTAAACTGGATATCTTTCCAGAATCTGTCGTCGAGGGGAAGGGCGAGGGAGAGAGGCCTACACTCCTCCAGGGTAGGGCAGGGCTTTCCTTCCTCCACCGCCTTCATGAACGCATGAAAAACCTTTTCCACGAAGGGAAAGGTCGCAGTAGAGGGAGCAAGAAAAGACGGGTGTTTCTTGCTCAACGCCGGCATCTTAGATTTGGTAAAACCTCGGCTCTTAAGACATTCTGCCAGCATGGCTTGGGCTTTCAAGTGATTGAACACGATCACTTCTTTGGGTTCGGTCTCCTCCTTGGAGGCCGGTTCGGACCTGAGCCGGACGTAACAGTCCGGGTAAGCCTCAAAGCTGGGGAAGAATTCCACTTCTTCCAAGAGGATGGACCCTAGCTTGTCATTAATAAAAAATCTTGCCAGTTGTAATTGGCATATGCTCGGCGTACCTCCAGGGGTTAGACTCCCAGCAGGGGGAAGGTCCTTAACCGAGATCTTCTTCGGTTGCTTCCAACCCATAAGATGACTTTTGAGCTCCTCTTGGTTCTTACGGAGCTTTTCGTCCATCAGTGCCACCAATACCCATATGGCATCTTCGGTGGCGGGCAGCAGGGTTTGCGAGGCGGCGGAGGTAGAGGGGACTGGCTCCTCGACCACAACAGGGGTTACCGGAGGTGTTTGGGCGACCTCGCCCTCCGAATCAGGGAACTCCACCTGATCCTCTTCTTCCTCCAGATCCTCACCCATGAGGGTCCTCTCGGTGTTGTCGGACACTTCCGACATCTTCTCAACCTCGTCCAGATGACACTTTCGGAGTATAGTCGAAATGTCGGGTTCAACCACTAGTTGAACGCAGGAAATCTGATCCTGGGGAATCACAGAATCCGATAATGCTTTTGGGAAAAGCAGGGCCCTCATCTTTTCATTGGGGAGATAAGGCCCGGTGGCGTTCTTTTGGAAACCGCACACCCACTTGCGCAGTTTCTCTCGAGCGTTGTCCCTGGCCTCCGCGGACTGAGGGTTATCGAACGCCTCATCAAGAAGGCCTTTGCAGGTTGAACAGGGCTGCAGATCCCAGTACTTGAGATTCCCCTTCTTCGCTGCACAGGGGGCGTGGGTCCGGCACGCCTTATGCCCGTAGAAGTCTGGGCGGCGAACTCCGCAGAAGGAGCTCTCACACTTCACGTACTCCTCCTGTAAATGAAAGAGACCATGAGTACATGGAAGACATAGTTATGGCTTACATTACTCTTAAGATTAAGATTGACTTATATCTGTAAGATTGGTTTTATGTGAGCTAAGGATAGGTGAGTTAGAAAGGAAGTAGGAAGACACATACTTGTGAGTCCCGTCCAGTCGGTTACCGTGACCTTTTCTGCAGTCAATTCCTTAGGACCTGAAGGTTATTAAGGGGGGAAGAGGATCCTTATGGATGAGCCAAGCTTAGGCTTCCTTATTAAGGAATTGTCTACAGAATGGAAAGGATCTGAAATCATTCAGAACCTAGGGAGAGAGAGGGGGGAAAATAGGATAAACCCCCTTTTATTTGTGTAGGTCCCGGAAGAGACTGCACTGAGAAGCACAGAGTATGCTGGAAATGTTGTACTGTACAACCGTACACCATAGCCACTGTTTTTAAGGTATGAAATACCAAAGAAAGAGCGGTCAGGCTATCCGGCTGCATCAGAGCGACTGCTGACAGCCGGGGGAGGGGTGCTTGTCCATTAAAGCCGCAGGGGCGGCGCCGGCGGCCGGTCCGGCGAGGTGAATCCATCTAAGGCCACGCACTGAGCAGCAGAGAGATAGGAGACACAGAGGAAGGCGATCGCTGGCAGGACGGCGGCCTCCGGCAGCCGGCAGGCTGTCGGCGCTGGTGAACCTTAGCTGGCTGCATAAGATGGAGGGGAGGGTTACCCGAGATGTCGGCAAGGGGCGGCGGCCCCCGGCAGCCGGCAGGCTGTCGCCCTAGGTAATCCTCAGATAGTAACATCCTATGAAGTAGGAAGGTCACCTGAAGTGTCGGCGGCTAGCGCCGGCAAGCGGAGGCGGCAGTGGACTGGCACCATGATAGGAGAGAGAAAGGTAAGGAGGGAAGGTAAGGAAGGGTAATGCCCGATACCCGACCGACTTCCCTCCGGAAGGAGTGCTCTCACGATAGGAGGGGATACGCCTATCACCCGGCAGCAGGGAACCAGCACACGGCTGGATGCCTGTGGTAATCCAAGGGAGGATCAGAGGACACTCAAAGAGGGGGATCTTCCGCCGGCAGGTCGGCCGCGGGCACCACCCCATAGTTTGACTATGAAGGGGAAGTGTAGCAGAGCGGCCAACCAAGCAGAAGAGCACAGCCAAACCTACAACTCTCCCCAGGAGAAGAGTTGTAGGACAGCGGACAGGAGTGTGAAGGCAAACCAACACAAAGGGATAGAGTGGGGAGGGGGTTAGGGGTCTTTTGAGGGAGCAGAAGGGGACACAACCCTAATACTCCCAAGGGGTGGGGGGAATCTGTTAAGTGCTAGACTGCCCAGGCAGGAGAGAATGCTCTCCAACCTAGGGAAGGTTAGCTCAGATCAGGTACAGCACTGGTGTATTGTCCTAAACTGTAATAAAACAGAATCCCCCAAGGCCTAACCTAAACCAGGAGAACCTTCTCTTTGATTAGGGAGGGCTGGGAAAGAGACATCACTAGGCTACAGGGAGGAAGGGACGTGTCCCAACCAAGTGCAGCCTAGGGGGAAAGGCAGAGCCCTTCCACCTTCAGTCTCAGTCGATACCCTAAGGGGAAGGCGTTCCCCTAAGGTGGACTGGGATGAACGATAGGTACTCTGGGGTTCTGTCCGATGTCCCTCCATATACTGTGGTAGGGAAGAGGGAAGAACGATCTAGCCTAACCTACCCGAAAACTATTCCGGGTAAGGGGGCTATGATATAGCAAAGCTACCCAGAGGGAGGTTACCCGTAGGTAACAGGGGAGATAAGGAAGCATACAAGGGCCTCAACGTTGGGTTAGGGGAGTGTGACATTGATGGATCAGGCACGGTCCCTTGTATGGTCCCTAGAAGGCGAAAGTACATGTGCAACACTGAATCATGTATGTTTAAAATGCCTATATCTTCATTTACATTAGCACTAGGAACACTTATTATATCATGCAAAAGTAAACATGAACACTAGTCTTTGGCCTAGGGTAGGCTAGTAGGCTAGCATAGGGTCGGCTAACTAAGAGCGCCGAAGAATACCATCGGCATAATACAGTATAACTAATTCCTAGCAATGATGACTAAATAACTAATGATATTAATTAGTTATAAGACCGGCAGGGCTGTTCTGGCTAACTAGCTAAAGCATGCGAGGCGAACAGCAGCGTCGTAAAATGGCGCCTCCGGTCAAGGCACAGCTCTGCCACAAAACACAAGATTTAAGGGTAAAAATCGTTCCTTTACGGCCAGAGCTTATTTAAACAATACAAGAACCTCGTACTCAACTTTCCAGAAGAAGGCGAGGCCGAAGGTTGCGACATGACGAAGGATGCAAGGGATAAAGCGAGATCACTGGGAAAAAACCAACCGTTGTAGAAAGCTACAGAGCGAGGAATGGGGACGGACGTGACGTCACACAGGATGGCGGAAAGCTATGGCCTCCGTTTGTTTATGTTGCGAGTACCGTAACAGTAACGAAGGAGGATAACTTTGGAGCGGCTCCTCAGTTATCTCGCCACCTTTCCCCCTCGAAGCGTAAACGCTATGTGGGGTGCAGATAGCCATGTGGCGTGTCAATGCATGCGTCCCCTGTTGATATACAATATCCTAGAGGGAAACCTTTAGGGTACTCGCGCCAGAAGTTAGAATTCTGTGAAACCTTTAGTTTAATTCTCTGGGAATATCTACTGTAGTCATATATACCCTAAGGAAGCTACTGAAGGAACCTTCCATCAGGACGACATGGCTTGAGCCCAAAAATGTAACTACCACCAAAAACAGATTCACCCCTTCTAGCAGAGGAAGAGGGAGATGAAACATTGTTAATTGGAGACTATGGTAAAGGATGAAGGGGAGCAGTTCGGCCTCAAAAAGAGGAAAAAGCTCAGGTCCTATCCAGGTGCCAACGCACAGAAGATAGAAGAAGTGGTCAGTAAAACTATAACAGAGAACAAGAAGACCACTATAATTGTTCAGGCAACCGGAAATGACCTATTCCTAAGAAACGATACTGCTGGCAAAACAGAACCTTTGATTAAAGAGTTAGAAAAAAAAAAACTGTTGAAACAGCTAGAAAGAAAACCAATAATACTATAGTTATAGGTATTCTCCCAAGACTCAATGTCAGCCACTTCACCCTCAGTAAGGCCATAGGGATAAACGAAAGGCTTAAGGACACATGCCAGAGAAGAAAGTGAAATTTGTAGATCTTTGGAACACTTTCTATGGCAAGAGAAAATTATACAAAAGAGACGGAATACACTTTAGTGAAGAAGGCAAGAGAATATATGGAAACCAACGTAATCTCAGCCTGTACAATTACTTAAACACAGTAGACCAAGAACAAACTAGACCCTTAGAAAGTCCTCCAACAACAAATAAAGGAAATTTGGTAGAAAACTTGGATAATGCTGATAAAAATAAGAATAAAACACTAGTAAATTGGGGAAACTAGCAAAGCCACAGAGGAAGATGAGAAAGCTAGAAAATTTCCTCAGAGTGGCACAATTCAATGTTCAGTCAGTCAGAAACAAAATGGAAAATTTGAGGGCAATGATAGCCAGTGAGGAACTAGATGCCATAGGCATTATTAAGACCTGGATTTCAAGAAAAAACAAAGACTTTATCGGAGAATACGAGATCCCACGTTTCAAGCTTTTTAAGAAAGATCACCTTACCAAAATAGGTGGAGGGGTAATGCTCTGTTAAAAATCACTTAAACCCCATAGAAATTAAATTAGAAGCCGAATGTGAAGTGACAGGTGCAAATATCAACACCAAAAAACATGTCCATACTAGTAATATACAGACCACCACATCAAACACAAAAATAGGACGAAGAGCTGTGTAGACAACTTGGACAAGAAGTTCAATGGATTAGTAAACTGGGACTATGAATTCTACATCATACACAGAGGGACATAGGCTACTAAAATTTGTTAATAATGAATTCCTCTATTAGTGGGTCGATAAACCAACTAGGAGAAACAACATACAGTACTAGCTATTGTGCTAACAACAGAAGAAAATTCAGTATCCAGTGTTTCAGTAGCAAAAATATTGGCAAAAGAGCAAGTTAATAGAAGGGAAAATTATAAAAAAGCTAGACTACAGACGGAGTAACTGGATAAAACTGTAGGAATACACCAAGAATTTAGAATACGACGAAACAGCAAACATATATACACAATGGGACTCCTTTATAGAAATATATATATAAAAAAAAAAGCTAAATGTATTCTGCACAGAAAAATTTTACCAAATGGAATTCCACAACCTAAGTAGTTACAGGGAAATAGCCAATGCAGTAAGAAGCAGAAACAAAAAACACAAATCAATTGGGCCACAACCTTCAATTCGTGAAATTTCCGAGCACAAGAAGTTAAGCCAAAAAGTAGATAAACTAGTTAGAAATGCTAAGATCAATGAAGAGAAAAGAATGGCATCAGCTAGTAAAGAAAACCCAAAAGAATTTTTTGCATATATAAACAGTAGAAAGCCAGTCAAAAACAACATTATCCCATTAAGAGACTCAGAGAGAAATCTTATAACAAATTATTTGGAAAAAGCCAAACTGATGAATGCATATTTCACAACCGTATTCACCAAGAAAGAATCAGTGGCCCTCCTGAACCAGCTATCAAATACGAAGGGCCACAACCATTAAATAGAATTACATTTACGATGGATGATGTCAAAAAGAAAATAAAAGGACTCGGTAAGTCTAAGGCACCAGGTCCAGATGATATTAATCTAAGAGAGATTATGGAACTAGAAGAGGAGATAACCACACACTTTTACAAAATATTCCGAAAGACAGCCAGTGAAAGAAAGTCACCACATGATGGAAACTAGGCAATGTTCCTCCAATCTACAAGAAGAGACCAAAAGAAGAAGCTGGCAACTATAGACCTGTGTGTCTAACTTCAATGCCTCACAAAATCTTTGCTTCAATTATAGAAGATTCAGTAGTAGAACACATAGAGAATAATAATCTTCTGATAGACAGCCATGATAGATTTAGACAAAAGAGATGTGTGACAAATCTTTTGGAAGTTTTCCATAACATGTTTAGCATTTATGACAAAAGCAGGGCAATACACATCATATACCTAGACTTTCAAAAGGCTTTTGACAAAGTTCCTCATAAGCAATTAATGGTCAAAATTAGAGCACTAAGCATTACTGACAAGCCAGATGAATGGAACAAAGATTGGCTAACAAACAGAAAAATGAGAGTTGTAATCAATGAAGAAGCTTCAGAGTGGGCAGCTGTTACAAGTGGAGTACCTCAAGAATCCGTCCTTGGCCCATTGCTGTTTGTGACCTACATTAATAACATAGATTTAGGGTTAACTAGTAGAATAGTCAAATTTGCCGACGATACTAAAATAGGCTTAAATGCTGCGAACGCAGAAGATGTAGAAGCTTTAAGAGAGGATCTAATGAAGCTAGGAGAATGGTCCAGATAATGGCAAATGCCTTTCAACTGTGGGACATGCAGTCATGCATATAGCTTATAGTAACCCACAGTCAGATTACTCACTGCTAGGTAATGAAATAGAAAGTGTGGACCAGGAGGAAGATCTCAGTATTATTATCAGCAACGATTTGAAGTTGACCAAACAACATAAAAGCTGAAAAGGAAGCACAAAAACTAATAGGTTACATGAAGAGACAATTCAAATACAGAAACAAAGACTCTGTACTACAGCTGTACACATCACTAGTAAGACCCCATCTATAATTTGGATTCCAATTTTGGGCTCCAAGTATTCAGAAGGATATAGATAGACTGGAAGCAGTACAAGCTAGGACCACCAAAGTAGTTCTAACACTAAGGCAATTTAGATATAGACGAAGGATGGAACTTTTGAACTTGTTCGATCTACAAACTCGACGACTAATGGGACAGTTAATAGAGGCATTCAAAATTGTCAAAGGAATAACAAATGTAGATTACAATAATCTATTTACGCATAGCACAAATCAGTCCAAAGGTAATGGATACAAACTGGGATTGAAAAGATACAACACCACTCAATGTGGCACTTTCTTTACATACAAAATAGCAAATACTTGGAATAGACTTCCATTGGACGTAGTTAACAGTAACACGGTAAACGAGTTCAAGAATAAGTTAGACAAGATCAAAACAACTCTCTAAAGAGCAAGTGGAGTCTCCGTGAATGGACTAAAAAGTCTCTTGAGACATCCCAAATCCTTGTATATATATATATATATATATATATCTCTCTCTCTCTCTCTCTCTCTCTCTCTCTCTCTCTCTCTCTCTCTCTCTCTCTCTCTCTCTCAGATATTGCCTGGCTTGAATGATGACCATGACAATGAATTAGTTGTGCGGTAGAAATGACAATAAAGGTGATGATGCTGTTTGCTGCACAGGAAAGGAGAGCTTTACAGCTTTTCTGATGGCACCTCTTAATTTTTATTATTATTATTATTATTATTATTATTGTTATTATTATTATTATTATTATTATTATTTGCTAAGCTACAACCATAGTTTGAAAAAGCAGAATGCTATTAGCTTAAGGGCTTGAACAGGGAAAAACAGCCCAGTGAGGAAAGGAAACTGCAAGGAAATTAACGAACAATTAAAATTAAATATTTTGAGAAGAGTAACATTAAAATAAATCTTTCTTATATAAACTATAAAATCTTAAAAGAAAAACAGGAGGAAGAGAAATAAGAGAGAAGTGTGCCTAATTGTACCTTCAAGGAAGAGAACTCGATCCCAAGAAAGTAGAAGACCATGGTACAGAAGCTATGGCAATACTCATCATTTAGAGTGTCCTTCTCCTAGAAGAGCTGCTTACCATAGCTAAAGAGTCTCCTCTACCATTACCAAGAGGAAAGTAGCCACTGAACAATTACAGTGCAATAGTTAATCCAAAAAACAGAATTACTGTTTGGTAATCTCAGTGTTGTCAGGTGTATGACAACAGTGGAGAATGTTGAAAGAATAGGCTAGACTATTCAGTGTATGTGTAGGCAAAGGAAAAATGAGTCGTAGCCAGAGACAGAGATCCAGTGGAGTACAGTGAACCCTCGCTACTTCGCGGTTCGACCATCGCGGATTCACCACTTCGCGGATTTTTTCCATAACCCATATATATACAGTAATATATATATATATATATATATATATATATATATATGTATGCATGTATTTATGTATATATGTAGGTATGTATATGTGTATACATATAAATATATATATATATATATACACACACACACACACACACATATATATATATATATATATATATATATATATATATATATATATATATATATATATATATATATATATATATATATATCTAAAGTAGGAAGATGTGATGTAGTTCTAAAGGAAAAGTATGGGAAATATCTCTGGGTAATAAGCAAAGCTCTACCTCCAGTTTGTTTCTACATTATGATCAGAGATAAATGTAAACAAAACATTGGTTGCCATTTTTTATCGTGCTTTTTAGCATGTTTAGGAAATGCATGATATAAAATCACCTTTAATATTTGTGCCTGTTTTAGTTTAGGGTACTGTAGTACATGCATTAAGTGTTCTGTACATTAAAGGGTAGTTTGTTAACAGTACTACGTACAAGGGAAGGTTTTAAAAGTCTGAATATACATGTTGAATAAATAGGTAAATATGGTGTCACTACTTCGCGGATTTTCACCTATCGCGGCCGCGACTGGAACCTATCTACCGCGATAAACGAGGGTTCACTGTACTCTGGCCAGTCAAAGGACCCAATAACTCTCTAGCGGTAGTATCTCAATGGGTGGCTGGTGCCCTGGCCAACCTACTATCTGAACTTACCTCATTGGACACTTCGTCAGGGGAAGGAGTTTCTTCAACTTCAGCTTCGACTGAGTCTTCCAATGAAGGCGAAGGCGTAGCTAACGATATCTTGCGAGAGAGGAACATGGCAATGGGGAGTTACTGCAGCCTTTTTTTCTTCTTGGCCAAAACGGCAAGATCAGACCATGTCATTTTCCCAATCTTGCAACCCTCATTGTAATTCCTTAACTTATAATCGCTGACCACTTGGGGCCACAATTTCTTCCAGCTGGAATTGATTGTCTGACTCATTTTGTACTGTAATTCCTTTCGAATGTTTGTCAAACACGTTGCAATTGTGTAGTTACCCAACACACCTTCAGTGTGAAGTCATTTTCATCTTCATCTACACTTCTGATGAGATCCCCCATGGTACTCCGGGTGTAGAGCGCCTTAAAGGCACGAATGATGCATTGATCCATTGGTTGGATGAGTACTGTGGTGTTGTGGGGGCAATAACTTGTTCTGTACACCTTCATAATACAGGTAGATCCTCTTTAACCTGAGGGATGAAGCATTGATGAAACCAGTCGGATGTCAGGACTTTTGCAATCCACGCTTTAGTGTCATTCTTCTAATATATGGACAGCTGATTCTTACTTTTCGATTTCAAGGCATGTGGGTTTTTGGACTAATAAATAAATCCTGGCTTCAACATGAAGCCCACTGCATTCCTGCTTTGCTGCAAGGTCTTTGTGTACCCTGAAGCCTGACCTTTTTACCTCATCCTTGAACAAGAACATGCGAGACGGCATTGTCCTCCAAAACAACCCCGTCTTGTCCATATAGAAATCTTGCTCAATAAGCTAGCCCCTTTCCTCGATCAGCCGAGGGAACTCTTCCTTGAGATATCGTTTAGCTGCAGCTGTATCTGCAGAGGCAGCTTCAATGTATAGCGAGACACTCCGTAGGCCGAATCTTATGTGGAAATTTTCTAACCAGCCTTTTTTGGTATTGAACAAACATTTCTTCTTCAGGGAATCACTGGATGTTCCTAGTTGTGGGTTGTTGACGTTCTCTTCCTTATCAGCAATGATGTCGTCGTCATCTTTGTCATCAGGGACCATGTTGCCAGACAAGGTCTACGCCTTTGTTCAGATCATAATGGTGTTCAATCTCCATGCTGTCATTGGTTGACTCGTATTTGTCAGCTAATAGTGTGCCATGTAAGATCTCACGTGAGTACAGACAAGGCGGGAATTTGCGACTCACTGTTTCAATCGAAATTTATACTTTCTCGTGTCTTGGGAGTTTGTGTGATTTAGCTGAAAATATGTGAGATTAAAAATCCTAAATATTTAAAATCCAGCAATGCACTGAGACAGAAAAACATGAGCCGCTATATGACAAGAAAATACTGTATTTTATGAACATTGTCCATTACAAATGAATGCACTTGTGCTGCAGTGTCTGTATTCCATACATGTACACTAGTACTCTTATGGCTTCTATTAGCACTAGCTGTCAGCCTAGCAGAGCGCCCTTATACTTTTAAGTAATTTGATGTTCAACTACCTTCTTTTCATTTGTCATACTTTGCTAGGCATCATAAAGATTTGGGTTAACAATGCTGTCAGCTCTCTGTATGTTGAGTAGTATTTTGGATTATATATTACTTGACGTTATATTTTGGATGATGTACGTACTGTACTTTATAACTTGTTCATTATATTTTTATTACACATACCCCAAGTTTTGTATTTTTTACACAGGAAAAGGGTCTTATTTGTTTATGAAAATTGTTATTGTGTGAGTTATTGGATAGTTTTGGATTCTGCCTAGAAGAAAGTATCATTTTTATAAAAATTCTTATTGTTTGAATTAATGGTATTTTCTTTTTCTTCAGGTGATATTTCCGATGGTGGAGAGTTATACTGGAGCATGTTTACACAAGCGAATACAAGTATTTGATATAACCAAGAGGGAATGTTTAAAACGCAGAGGTTATGAGTATGATTCTTTTGATATCTCTGGCCATTCTTACTTGATGACATATTGTGTACTCATTTTGATGGAGGAAAGCAAGGAAAGTCTTTATTTCCTCCAACTCTCAAGGTATTTGAGAAAAGCTGAGATACCTGTCAAAGATAGCGACCACCCACTATTAGATCGAAATGAAGCTGCCCAGTTAGAAACTAATTTTAATGTCATGAGACCTATAATTTTGATAAGTTACCTGGCTGTATTTTTCTTATGCATTTTGTGGGACTTTATGTTAATAATAACAACTATTTATTATCATACATTTTCTGAGAAAGTTTTAGGCTCTATTCTAGCAATGTGCATGTGGTACTTATTATATAATTTCATATTTTCCAAAAAATTGTGAAAACACTACTTAGATTTTCAGATCTATTGTTAAAAAAACATTTAATTAAATTCACTACTTGTTGAGATTTCATTATTCATTGTTATATTTTTTTTTTCTAAAACTCGAGCAAGTGTAATAGTTTCAGCATATTGCATAAAAAGAAGTTTAAACCAAATAGTGTAAATATATTTGCTATATTTTTACTGTTTTTATATCTGCAATTTCTGTGCTAGTACGACTGTAAATAAATAGTGTATTTTTAAACAAGTTTGATGATCATTATGAAATACTTAAACCTCTGTGATATGGTTAATAATCATGTTCGTTCATCAACAGTACAAACGGTATTGATTTTGATATGTTAGTTTTTCTCCATTTTTTGTTCCAAATTTTACCTAAATTACTTTTTGTTTAGGGCCTGAAATGACAATTGTTTGTTTTTTGCAGACTGGTGGGGATCACCACAGTTTTATCACATGAATGAATTAAGATGAATTTTTGTTTGCTTGTTTTTAGACTAAAAAGTTCTTTTCATCAAAGTCATAAAAGAAGATCAGTAATGTATCGTTCTTGTCTACCCTTTCTCAACTTCTTTTTCATAGTAAGGAATAAAAGTGCAATTTCTATTCATAAGTAGGTACTTATCCATTGCTAGTGTCTGTCTCTGGATTGTGGTCATTGTTGTGAGAATAATTGTGAATACTGACACCTCTTGTTATGCTGAGAATTACTCATCCTCAGAGCTTTTAGCTTTTCCTTTGTGAATTATGGAGTGATTTATATAAGATTATGTACTCTTGTAAGCTTTTAATGTTGGCATCATAGAGAGAATTGGTTACCACTAGCCAGCTGAGAAGTGGTTTGTTATAAACACTGAAGTGGGCTAAACTTCATTTTTTTTTCTTGGTTGTACTGTCTTTACTTCACAGATGCATCCTTAGGCAAGCTGTCATCTTAAACCTGCCAGTGCCTCACCCATTGTACATTGGGCACCAGGTGATTTTTAGTCATTCATTCATTGACCCGATCTACCCATTACTCAACCTGCCTGTCTGTTTGCTGCTTTGCTCATTGACCAGCCCAATCAATCCATACCCATTCTGCTTGCAATCCAACCAGATAATGTCTCTGTTGCTGATGAAGACGTTGTTTGGTAAACAAAAATTAAAGTAGGACTTGATGAATCATTGATTAAGGGGCCTGACAATTTTTTGCTTTGAATTTTGGAAATTCAGATTATTGCATTTTTGTCTAAGAGAACATATACTGTACACTGTACAGTATATTTTGTTTCAAATAGTTTTTTTTTTTAATGAAAACAATTATTTTACTGCTTAAAAATCCTTTTCATATATTTACCCAAACACTTCTGGTCCCTTACGTAACCTATTTCTGACCTTTGTACCTATTTATTTACTTCAAATGCAAAAATGCTAGGGAAAGCTATTTATTCTACTGTAGTATGCATACACAGTATTTCTACCATTTTCTATAATTTCCTGATGAATAGGTTACCAGTTGTTCCTTTAATAGGGAGATTGTTTCATCGCAAGCCGGAGATGGTTGATAGAATCGTTTAAGGCGTAGTTAAACTATGAATGGAAGGTGCAGGCGAGGAGCCACACCCCTTTCACCAGTCTGAATAGCTCACTATTGTTTTGGCCCCTGGCAAGTACAGAAGTACTGCCATCTCTTGATCAACCTTTTCAATTTCTTCTTTTTGACGGAAGTGAATGCTATCGAATTTGCAGAATGAAAATGAATCAGCAAGAAATTGGTACTTGCCAGAGAAAGGGTGGTTGCTGCAACTGGTTTATGAGTAAACTGGCTCTAGATCCACACTCCTTCTGTGCTTCTTGTAGGAAAAATGATTATTCGCAATCATTCCCATGTGCCGAGTGTAGGTCGTGGCCTCTGTGCAGTGCCAGGTGTATGCCCTGAAGGGAAAAAGTGAACTAAGCCTTCACCGGTGTCTGTCTTGGCACCACCCAAGAACACACCGAAGATGTCTTTCACTGCTTTATTCTCAGTGAGTGGGTGTGCTGCTGTAACCGCCTTTGTGCATATGCCCCTTGTTCAGTCCCCGTTAAGTATGCATCAAGAGCAAGGAGCCCTCGGATCTGCATTAGCAGACTTTTAAGTTTTGGTGGTGTGTTCAGCACCCTCAGTGTTCGTCACACCCTTTTGGAAGCTGGAAGCTCATCTGTTTTCTTGCAGACACCTGACAATTTTGATCTAAGGAAGTCATGGGTTGCCTTAGTTCTTTCAGGTGGGCCCTCTATGACTTTGTTTATGGAGTTGGTAGCTAAGGCTACTTCTCCCCCGGTTTCCCTATTGCCAGTATCCCCTATGATCTCGATGATGCCATTGGTGAAAGCTGTGGTGGTTCCCCAGTGTTAGGGACTCCAGTGGTCACCTTCCCTAAGCCCAAGAGGATTGTGAGGACTAGTAAAGTGACACCTGTTCTGGCAGAAAATGTGCTGGCACCAGGTGTTGAGCCTGAGTTTGGGCATAAGTCAGCCTGTGGGTCGCATGTTGCCCTAGTGTTCCGGGTTACCTTATTCTCTCTCCTAGTACCTGTGTTATCCAACCCCCATGTGCCGTGTGAGTGCGCCCTCCCTCTCGCCTATGACAATGTGTCCCAGTGTTGTGGCTCTGATGGAGCAACCTGTGTGGGTTCGTGTCACCATCACTGGTCACTTAGACTTCAACTTCTCTACTTGCAGAATCTGGAGTGAAATCCAGGAAGAGGAAGAAACGTGCATGTGTTTCTTCCTCCCCAGACTCCTCCTCCTCGTCCTCCCCTTTGTCCTTCAACTCTGATTCTGATTCATCTATTAAGATGAAGTAGGGAAAGAAATCCAGGAGGGCTAGTTGTAGTTGTAAGGAGAGAGCTCCTTTCAACACCAGCTCTCTTTGGAGGGGTATGGCCAGCACTCATGTGGCTTCTGATCCTCTGAGGCCCAGAGCCAATGCCCCCAAGTGCTTATGGAGGCTAACAAACTTGAGTCCGTGTTTGTTTCTGAATGAAAGTCCTTGCTCTCATCCGTGATGGCAATGAACTAGGAGAGGCAACCTTGGCACCACCTCCAGGGAGAACCTGCCATTGGTCTGCCCTCAAGGGTGGGGCTTTTCTTGGAGCTGCGATGGTTGGACCTTGTTGATTTGATCCTGGATTGAATTTACAATCAGATCTACTGATGTGAGAATTCTCTTGGATCTAGTTGGTCAAATAAGACTCTATACGCCTGAGAATGCTGCATCAGCCCCTTTGCAGGTTGACTCATTGGTGTGTGCACTGACAGGTGGACTCTTGTTAAACTCAAGGCAGAAGCTATGTCTTATTCGGACTTTTGAGTCAGGGACTTTGAAGTTATTTGCCTTGGCCCCCCTCCATGCTATTTTCTGGTCACGATCAGTAACATACTTCACAAAGATGTTGGCGCTATCGACTCCAAAGTCTGTGGAGAAGTACAAGAGTCTTATGCTGTCCAATGGGAAGGCAGTGACCTCTCTGGCATATTAGTTAGTACACCAGTGATCCAAGTTCTGAAGAGACAAATGCCTTGGTTTCCCGTTTCTCAAAACAAGTTACCCCAAAGTTACCCCACACTGTCTCATTCAGTGTTCCCAGTTCTTCAAATGGAACAACAGCTAAACCCTCTGGTTTGGCCAAGCTTGCAGGATTGGGATCAAGAAAGGGCCCTACTCTTTCTCCTAGACCACGATCAGCACTGCCCGTGACCTCTTCCTAGAAATAGCCTGCGCATGCACAGCCCTTTTGAGCGCCCTTGCCTGGACCCTTCAGGAAGGGGATGTTTGGTAGACGGGAAGGATAGGGAAATACTAATGCTGGTATTTCTCTTCTTCTGGCCATGTGGACAGTGGTGGAAGAGATATTGGAAAAGAACACATTCAGAGTCATTCAAGATGAGTCTCCAGGCTTCTAAAGTCTGCTGTTTTAGGTGGAGAAGTCAACTGAGGGCTGGAGACCGGTTAGTGACGTCTCTCCTCTGAACAAGTTTGTTGGGCAAACAAAGTTCAGGATGGAAACAATGCTGTCTTCCATCAGAGAGGGAGACTTCATGCTTACAATGGACCTGAAGGATGCATACTTTCAAGTACCTTTGCATTTAGATCTTCCCAGAGTGTACGATACTGTACATGGCAATAAGTATGCAGATAATTTGAACAATGTTGCATTCTCTATCATAAGCTTCAATACTACACAGTACTGTAGACGTTTTATTTCAGCTGTGACCAGATTTTGAAATGATCTTCCTAATCTGGCATTTGATTCACTGGAACTTCAGAAGTTTAAACTTGCAGTAAATTTTTTATCTACACAATTACTTTAAAATTACATATTGATAAGAAAATACCAACCTATTCCCATCTGTTTAAGTTTCAAAAATAAGGGCCTCATGATTAACAGTCAAACACAACCCAGAATTAACATCAATCATACAAATTTGCTGACCACAGTTGAAGGCATATCCATACAGCTTTGGAAATTATAAAAAAAGGCATCACATGCTCCAAGATTTTGCAAGAGCCAGAAGTGCAAGTTATAGAACAGATGATTACCTTTTCATTCGGAGGTCTTGCCAAAGGATTTTTTTAAAATTTAGATATGTAGGTTATGGAAATTGGGGGTAAACAGCAGTGCTAGAGTCACCACAAACACATTTTAACCAAAAAGAGTACCATTACCAATTCTCCAAAAAGTGCAATATGAACCTCTTCTTGTTAACTTGCATGAAATATAGAACTTAGGAGCTAAGAAATTAGCTGTACTAATAAAAAAAAAAAAAAAAAAGGAAAAATGCCATTTGAATCTACACCATAAACATCAAAGTCCAGTAAATACAGTACCAGTAATTTTTGGGCTCAACCATATACTCCCCCCCCCCCCCCAAGACATCAGGCGGCATAGAGGGCTGATGAGACTAGTCTCCGTATCGTTTCGGGCGTCGGAGGGTTCCTCTTGTTCTTGAACGCAGGGGCGCGTCGGCAGTCGGCGTATGGATCACTACCTCTCGTCGTCGTTTGTTGCTTTTCTTCTCATTGGGCGCCTTGTTTTGAGGTGGCACTGGATCTGCCAGGTCCTGCGGAGTCAGTGTCGCTTCCTTCGAGAAACGCCGGTTTCACGCGGTCTATTGAGACCCAGTCCTCTTGGCCATGCACGTCGAGAAGGAAGGCTTTCGTCGTTTTCTTGATTACTCAATAGGGGCCTCGATAGGGTCTGGTTAGCGGCTGTTGATGAGCGTCGACACGGACGAAAACATACCCGCAGTCGTCCAGGTTTCTCGGCTTGAAATGCTTAGTTCTGTCCTGGTAAGTTTTAAGACATGGCCTGAACTTTCTGGCGATGTCCCTAAGATGATCCAGCTGCGTGTCGTCGGTTGATGTGGGAAAGAATTCACCGGGAACTTCGAGCGCCTCTCCGTAAACCTTTTCAGCGGGAGATGGCTCGCCATCTGTGCGAGGGGCGGTGCGAAGGCCGAGACGTACCCAAGGAAGTGGTGATTTCCAGTCCCCGTCGGTGCAGCTCGCCATCAGGGACGCCTTGAGGGCGCGGTGAGTTCGTTCGACCATGCCGTTTGCTGCGGGGTTGTATGCCGTGGTGCTGTGGAGTGTCGTTCCCATCAGGTTTGCCAGAGCGAGCCATATCTCTGACACGAAAGCGGGGCCTCTGTCTGTCGTGATGTCGTCAGGAACGCCAAATCTGCTCACCCAGCTTGAAAAAAGGGCTTCGACGCATGCTTGGGTCGTAGCTTCGGTCATCGGTGATGCTTCCAACCACATCATGGAGCGATCGATGATTGTCAGCAGGTAGCGAGCAGATCCTGAAGGCGACAAAGGTCCCACGACGTCGATGTGGATGTGACCGAAACGTCTTTTCGGTTGGGGAAAATCACCTATCCCCGATTCGGTGTGACGGCTTATCTTGCTTGTCTGGCAATTGATGCATGTCTTCGCCCATTCCCGGGCGTCCTTTTTGATCCCTGGCCAGATGAACTTTTCAGACAGGAGGCAAGCAGTGGTGCGTCCCGAGGGGTGTGAAAGTCCATGGATGATGTCGAATATTTTTCTTCTGCAGGAAGCCGGAATCCAGGGACGTGGGCGGCCGGTGCTATTGTCGCAGAGGATAGTTACTCCTGCTGGCCCGAGGGGAATTGCAGTTATCTTGAGCGCAGATGGCCCCGTCAAGTGATCCTGTGCCTCTAGGTCGGTGTGCTGCTCTGATGCGAGGTTGGCGTAGTCAATTCCCAGGTGGATTGCGTCGATTTCAATCCTTCAAAGGGCGTCTGCGACTGGGTGTTTCTTTCCATGAACGTAGCTTATGGTGCACCCGAATTCGGCGATTGCTGCGAGATGACGTTGTTGTCAGGAGGACCATGCGTCTGTCGATTTTGTGAAGGCGTGTACGAGGGGTTGATGGTCCGTCGCGATGGTGAAGGGTGTGCCCTCCAGGATGTGCCTGAAGTGGCGGACGGCGAGGTAGACGGC
>NC_090726.1:115741559-115749059 GCF_036898095.1 Palaemon carinicauda | reverse complement strand
TCCCCCTGCCTTAGGGCATTCCCTCTGTGTAGCCTTGCTCCCCCTACCACGTAAGGGGATCAAGCTCTTAACAGAGTAATTTATCGCCTCTCTGTCCTCCCTAAGGGAATGATCCCCCCTTAGGGTTGCGCCCGAGAGTGAGGAACGGTTAGTCCTTCCTCTATTGCTAGGGCTAGGTCTCCAACTTTTCCTGCAATAGCGATATGTCTTCCATCCTTCCTAGTTCAGGACGTACATCCCTGCTCTAGGTTAGGTTTTGGAGGGGTTAATTCTGTTCCTTGCTGAAACTATACCCATGCACCGTTTTCAGTCAAGCTGCCTTACCTTAGGCTAGGGAGTGTCCTCCCTTCCTCAGTGGCCGCTCTGGTACAGAACCCCCTCCATGGAAGACCCTTCTATTCTCCCCTCCCCACCTATCTCTTGTATGGCCTAGCCTATACTTAGGTTAGTCTATACCCATCTGTCCCCTGTCCTACAACTCCTCCTTAGGGTGGAGTGATAGGGCTACCTTGAGCTTCTGTGTGCAGTCCGCTCTGGTACATATACCCTTCATAGTGTCCTATGGGGTTAGCCACTGGATGTGTTCTGTATGCAGGGGTTTCCCCCCCCCCCCCCCCGCTCTTGGGTGTCCCCTAGCCCTCCCTTGGGCTACCTTAGCTCCCGGTCCTCTGCGGCCCCTGCTTCTGGGTGATAGAGTCAGCCTCTATCATGGGTACACCCACTCAAGGGGGATGTCTGGGGTCCGTGGCCGGACCCCTACATCCCTCCTTCTGTCTCTTTCACTATCCGGGTGCCGGTCCCTTGCCGCCTCCACTGTCGGTGATACCCACCTCCTACTTTGGTGACTCATCCCTTATCCTCTCGGCCGCCAGTCCTCCGTGTGCCGGGGGACTGCCGCCTGCCGCCGGCTTCCAGCCGATGGCTCTCCCTCCTTCCTCATAGCTTGGTCGTCCGCCCGCCGGCCGGCCCTCGGAGTGCCGGCATCCACTGCCGGCAGTCCGGTTCTGCTATAACCTTCCTTGTTCCTGTCACCAAGCCGGCAACCTCCGGCTGCCGGAGCCGCCGCTCCCTCTGCCGGCGTGCCGCCGCTGTGCCGGCGGCCGCCACCCTGGTATTACTCTTGACTTTTATATTGTCTGTCCTAATGCCAGTAACTCTGCTGGAGCGGCCTCCGGCGTGCCGGCGGTCTGCCGGAACCTTCCGGAGCAGTCAAGGCGACTTGCACCCCCTTCTACTAGCTATCATCTGATATTGATAGCCCTACACTGCAACCAGATGGCTTGTTTACGTAAATAGATCAGTATCTTATTACTGTTCTATTGGTAATCATGCTGTCTTCTTGCATATCTCAGATTTCCAGCATGCTGCGTGTATCTTAGCGCGGCTGGTTGCCGGAAGCCGTTACCCTATGGGAGATTTTAGTCCCCTAATTTGGAACTGAGTGGCCTCAGTCCCAACCTTATATCCTTGACAATTCCCATAGAATTCTATCTGCCCTATGGACTTCTACTGGAATTCTATCCTGTGCCTTCGGTCACCTCGGATTGTCCAAGGATGAAGGTTACGGTAACCAGCCGGGCGGGATGCACGGAGTATGTTCCTATCCTATCTCCCTTCCTCTGTGCATCACACCCTTTATCAAGTTAAAATTAATGATTAATATTAACTTAGTTTAAGAGCCATTCTTATGACTCCCCCCATACTCATTTTCTCTTTCTTTTACAGAAGGAGCAGATGAAGTGTGATTACGACTTCTGCGCTGTGAAACGCCCGCACTTCTACGGGCATACGGTGTGTAGGACTCACGCCCCTTGTGCCAACAAGAAAGGGGATTTGAAGTTCTGGGACCCGCAGAGCTGTGTGGTCTGCCAGGATCGACTAGTCGATGCCTTCCATAATCCTCCCTCAGCGGAGGTCAGGGACACTTCTCGGGATAAGCTACGCAAGTGGGTGCGTGGCTTCCAGAAGAATGCCACTGGACCATACCTGGCCACTGAAGAATTGAGGTCCCTTCTGTTCCCAAAGGCCTCCCCCGATTCTGTGGTGCCCAAAGAACTAATCCCCACTGTCCAAATTACGGTGGAACCAGACGTAGTCATGGCCCAGTCCATGCACGAGTGCCACCTGGATTCCGAAAACGACGATCATATGTCGGATGTTTCGGAGGGCACGGAGAAGACCCTTATGGTCCAAGGTGCGGAAGATGAAGAGGACCAGGTGGAATACACCGAGTCGGAGCAAGAGGTCGCTCCTCCTTCTATCACCGCCCCTACTCCTACACCGACGGAAGTGTCTCTCCCGTCTACCTCCGCTACCCTGGAACCCATTCCATCCGCCCAAGAGATGTTCCGGATGATCAAAGCCATTATGGACGACAGGCTGAAAGAAACTCAAGTGTTCATCAGGTCCATGAAGGGGTCCAAAGAACCGAAGAAGATCTCGGTTAAGGATCTCCCTGCATGCTCACATGCCAACCCCTGGAGGTATGCTGAGCATATGGTTATCGCGACCGGCAGGATCTTTGTCAGCGATAAGATCGGCACGGTCCCCCTGGAAGATTTGGAGTTCTTCCCAAACTTTGAGGCTTACCCGGACTGTTACGTCCGGCTCCGTTCCGAACCTGCCTCTAAAGAAGAGACCGAACCCAAGGAGGAGATAGTGTTCGATCTCGCAAAGGCCCAGGCTATGCTAGCCACCACATTTAAAAGTAAGGGTTTTTACCTGCTCTAAGCTTCCGGCCCTGAGCAAGAAGCACCCTACCTACGTCGCACCCGACAATGCAGTCCTTCCCTTCATGGAAAAGGCCTTCGCTGCGTGCCTCAAGGCTGTGGAAGAAGGAAAACCCTGCCCTACACTGGAGGAGTGCAGACCCTTCTCCATAGTAACTCCCCCCGACGCTCGACACTGGAAGGATATCCAGCATACTTTCGTGGTGGGAAAGCTAGATCCTGACGTAGCCGGACGTCAGTTTAACGAAGACCTCCCGAAACTCAACGACCACCTCCTTCGTCGGGAACAAGATACGAAGGAGAGGCTTGCAGCATCCATGTCCCACCAGGTCCAACTTGACATCATGGCTTGTGACACCAGAGTACCAGACCACTACATGGTACTCGCCAAATCCCACATGGCAACCCTGGTGAAGGATTTGTTTCACTTCATGAAGGCTCGGAGAGCCTGTCGAGAATTCGTGTTCTCAGGTGCCACTGTGAAACACGAACCCCGGAGGCTGATTTCCTCCAACATCTGGGGTAAGCACCTCTTTCCCTCTGACCTCGTGAAAGAGATCACTGACAAGGCCGCCACGGAGAACAGGAACCTTCTCCACAAGTGGGGCATGTCAAAGAAGAGGAAATCCTCCCAGGACGACGGACCTCAACCTAAGAGGAAATCCTTCAAGCAGAAACCCCAGCAACGTCAACAGAGACGGCAGTTTCCAGGACCCGCTACTCCCCAAGTGGCAGCTCAGCCACAGCAGACCTTTCAGCTGGTCACCCAACCGGTCTTGTCACAGTCACCGGTTTTCACCCCTGCTTTCGAGCAACAGACGACTACCTTTCGTCCCAAAGGTAGAGGCTCAAGCAGAGGTGCAGGCAGAGACGCGTCTCGCCGTCCCTCCAGAGGCAGAGGAGGAAGGGGAGCTAGCGGCCGAGGCAATAAGCCCTCGGGACACCAGAAGCAATGAAGTGCTTCCGGTGGGAGGAAGACTCCGCCAATTCCAGGATCGTTGGACCTTCGATCCCTGGGCACACAGCATCGTCAAGAAGGGCCTAGGCTGGAGTTGGACTCAACCACCCCCAACCTTCCAGCAATTCTTCCAACAATCAACCCCCCTTCTGGAAGAATATGTCCTAGATCTCTTGAACAAGAAGGTGATAAGGAAGGTAAAGTCCACCAGGTTCCAAGGGAGACTGTTTTGTGTCCCCAAGAAAGACTCCGACAAACTCAGAGTCATTCTGGACTTATCCCCCCTCAACAAGTTCATAGCGAACGACAAGTTCAAGATGCTGACTCTTCAACAGATAAGGACCCTTCTGCCTCGAGGTTCTTACACGGTCTCCATAGACCTGGCGGATGCCTATTGGCATGTTCCAATGAACCATCACGCTTCCTCCTACCTAGGATTTCGACTCCAAAGGAAAAGCTACGCCTTCAGGGCCATGCCCTTCGGCCTCAATGTGGCCCTTCGGATCTTCACAAAGCTGGCGGACGCCATAGTACAACAGCTCCGCCTCCGAGACGTCCAGGTGATGGCCTACCTCGACGATTGGCTAGTCTGGGCTCCATCGCCCGAAGATTGTTTAAAATCCTGCAGCAAAGTCACCCAGTACCTAGAACACCTGGGATTCAAGATAAACGTGAAGAAATCTCGCCTCTCTCCAGCTCAGAAGTTCCAATGGTTAGGAATCCAATGGAACCTTCAGTCACACCGCCTTTCCATCCCCCAGAAGAAAAGGAAGGAAATAGCAGGGTCTGTCAAGCGACTACTGAAATCCAAGCGGATCTCAAGACGCCAGCAGGAACGAGTTCTAGGCTCTCTACAGTTCGCCTCAGTAACAAACCCGGTGCTTCGTGCACAGCTAAAGGATGCCGCGGGAGTCTGGAGACGTTCTGCATCCATCGCTCGAAGAGACCTCAAGAGACGGCTCCCAAACAGACTTCGACTTCTCCTCAAGCCGTGGTCGGAAGCAAAGGCCCTGAAAAGGTCCATTCCTCTTCAACACCCACCTCCATCACTCAACATCCACACGGACGCTTCGCTGGAGGGTTGGGGAGGTCACTCCCACCAAAAACAGGCTCAAGGCACATGGTCTCCCCTGTTCAAGACGTTTCACATCAACATCTTGGAGGCCATGGCGGTCCTTCTAACTCTGAAGAAACTCTCCCCGCCTCCCTCGATCCATATTCGTCTAACCCTAGACAACTCGGTGGTAGTTCGATGTCTCAATCGCCAAGGCTCAAGATCGCCCCAGATAAATCAGGTGCTTCTGACAATCTTCCGTCTGGCAGAGAGGAAGAAATGGCACCTGTCTGCAGTTCACCTACAAGGATTCCGCAACGTGACAGCGGACGCTCTATCTCGGACAAGCCCGATAGAGTCGGAATGGTCTCTAGACGCAAGATCATTCTCCTTCATCTCTCACCAAGTCCCAGAACTTCAGATCGATCTCTTCGCAACGAGCGACAACAATCAACTTCCTCGGTATGTGGCCCCGTACGAGGACCCCAAGGCAGAAGCAGTGGATGCCATGTCACTGGACTGGAACAGATGGTCCAAGATCTACCTGTTCCCTCCCACCAACCTTCTGCTGAAAGTCCTCTCCAAGCTGAGAACCTTCAAAGGGACAGCGGCCCTAGTGGCTCCCAAGTGGCCCCGGAGCAACTGGTACCCCCTGGTCCTGGAGCTGCAGCCCAAGCTGATCCCTCTCCCGGGCCCAGTTCTCTCCCAACAAGTACAGAAGTCGACTGTCTTCGCTTCATCATCGAAAATCAAGGACCTTCATCTCATGATTTTCTCTCCCTAGCCGCAAAGAAGAGGTTTGGGATCTCGAAGAAAAGTCTAGACTTCCTCGAGGAATACAAGACCGAATCCACAAGACGGCAATACGAATCATCTTCGAGAAAATGGGTCTCTTTCGTCAAGGCAAAAAATCCTAAGGAAATCACCACTGATTTCTGCATGTCCTTCTTCATTCACCTTCATGGACAGGGATTAGCAGCCAATACGATCTCGACTTGCAAATCGGCCTTGACTAGACCACTGTTGTATGCCTTCCAAATTGATCTGTCCAGCGACATCTTCAATAAACTGCCGAAAGCATGCGCTCGTCTACGCCCAGCACCCCCTCCGAAACCAATCTCCTGGTCATTGGACAAGGTGCTCCATTTCGCCTCCAACTTGGATAATGATTCATGCCCTCTCAAGGATCTGACTCAGAAAGTTATATTTCTCTTTGCTCTTGCTTCAGGAGCCCGAGTCAGCGAAATAGTGGCATTGTCAAGAGAAGAGGGTCACATCCTGTTTACTGATTCAGGAGACATTACCCTCTCCCCGGATCCGACGTTTCTCGCCAAAAACGAATTACCCACCAAAAGATGGGGCCCCTGGAGAATATGCCCCCTGAAGGAAGATGCCTCTCTATGCCCAGTAGAGAGCCTCAAGGTCTATCTTCGCAGAACTTCGAACTTTGGTGGAGGCCAACTCTTCAAAGGAGAAACATCGGGCAGCGACCTGTCACTGAAACAACTAAGAGCGAAAATCACCTACTTCATTCGCAGAGCGGATCCTGACAGTACACCCGCCGGTCATGATCCTAGAAAAGTTGCATCGTCTCTGAATTTCTTTCAGAGTATGGACTTCGAAAGCCTTAAAAGCTTCACAGGCTGGAAGTCCTCGCGTGTTTTCTTCAAACATTATGCGAAACAAATGCACGAAGTCAAACATTTTGTGGTAGCCGCAGGTAGTGTTATGAAACCTGCACCTAACTCTGCATAGAACAGCAAGTTATTTGGGACTCTAACTCTTCGGGTGCCTATGTTGACCCTCGAGCGATACGTAGTGATGTCGAAAACACTTAGTGCTTTCTTATAACTGTTCTTATCCCAGGTGAAATGTCATAGTCGTCACACAAGTGCCGCATGCCTAGAGCATGATGTGTTTTAATTAAAGACTGACGTTCCTCGAGAACGAGTGCCTACTAATAAATTTGAAATTCCCTTTCAGATTCAAGAGCAAGTCTTTATTACTATGTACATTATAATTTACTGTAAATTAAATTTACTTATTACTGCAATTCATTTATTTTTCTGCAATTGTGAAATAAAATTCTTATTTTATTACTTGTGCATCTCAATCCGCTCCTACTTATACTATGAAATACATGCCTGTCATAGTTTTATTATCCCTTCCCTATGGTTCATGGAGATACTAAGGTCCTAACCCTTATTACATATTCACCTTCGCAATGTAATATTCCAATACGAATACTTACTCTTCATACCCTAAAGACGAAACTCTCCTTCTCGACACACAGTGTCCAACCACCACTTGTCTGCCTTCGAGTATGTTCCGATACGAATGCCAACCATTCAGTCTCGTCTCCAAGTTCTTCAGGTTTTTCTAGCAAGGTGAATAGCCCTTCGATAACCACTTTGATCTCGGCATGGCCCGTGGGAACTTCACTGCCAAGGGGGGCAGGAAGATTCTTCCCTACGGTTCTTTTATTAAGATTACTATGCTACATTGTTCTAAGCCCTTGGCACTTACCTAATAGGGGAAAATCTACCACGATACATTGATTCTCTGGTATTCTTCCATCAGGACGCCATGGCTTGAGCCCAAAAAACGGATTTTGAGCGAAGCGAAAAATCTATTTTTGGGTGAGATAGCCATGGCGTCCTGATGGACCCTCCCTGCTACTTCGTCCAGTTTTTAGGTCCCACCCTGCTCTACTGTATCATGGTGATCGGCAAGCAACTGGCTTCAGGATGAGGACGGAC
>NC_090726.1:115728470-115736059 GCF_036898095.1 Palaemon carinicauda | reverse complement strand
AACAAAACAAATTCTGACTTACATATGATTCGGTAACTTGATAAAGAACAATTGTTACCTTTGTCAGAAACAAGATACTCAATTTTTAGTGCACAAACACGAATTCCTGGTACGTACACGTACCACGGTTTCGTACATATATATATATATATTTATATATAGGGCTGATATATTTTATTAGATGCCAATAGATTCTGTTATATATTTTATTATATTTTTTTTTTCTCTTTTCTTTTTTAACATTCCGGCTTATATATTTTTATTAGATGCCGAGAGAAAAAATTATTTATATCCTTTTTTTTTTATTTTATTTATTTTTTAAATGTTTTTTTTAAATGTATTTTAACAATGCAAATGTAGAGAATTTCTTTAATTACATATTACTAGAGTACTAATCAGCTTTTCATACAAACATCTTCCCGACAAATTACTCCCTTAGCGAATGAGGTGGCCACTCAAACAGCTTTGAACTGGATCCAATAGGGGGTATTGTCGGGGGCTATGCAACTCATTCCTTTTTAGCTGCTTGCTGTGCCGTAACCTACGCCAAAACAAGGATGTTCACGGCGATAAATATCACCACCGTGAAACACAAACCAGCCAGTAGTATGGGGTGAAGAATTTCTTTATAAGTCGGTGACAGGTGGTCCTTTTCGGTAAGTTTCATCAACCGCTTTGCCACATGGCCGTTGTATGGGAGAGGAAGTGCTGGCATTGTAGAGGTCCACGTGAAGTTCGCGAAGTAGGCTCGTTCTCTGATGATTGTCCGTAGACCAGTCACCATGGAATTCGGGGAAGTCCCGACACAACCATCTGCTGCGACGAAGATGTGTGTAAAGGATGTGGATCCGTCAGGGCATGATACATTGAAGCCGTCCTTGTCGTATCGTATCCACGAGCCATTATTCAGTCTGCAATTGAATTCCTTATTGTCAAAGGGATAAAGCTTATCCAGACAATTTTCACTTGTATGGGAGAGAGCACCGTCTAGCACTATACCTAACTCGCATGAATCCATTAAGTTTTTACGGAATTCAAATGAGTCAGCTGTACATATTTTTCTATCCATTGCGTCTGAACAGTGAGTTAATTGATTTAAGTCTTTAATGACCGTATATGTTTCCTTGTCTGGGGAAATCAATACGTGTCCTGTCAAACTGGATATTACTGGATTTGAGTGATTCGTCATGAAAGTCGGAAATGGTGATATCCTGTAAGATTGCCAGGCATCAGAAGAATCAAAGGGAATTGTAATCCTAATCTTGTTATTATCTACGTTTACTGTAATTAGGCTGTAATAAAATTCTAACCTATGTTCGTCTAACAAAGGAACATAGCCTAGTTTATCCCTTCCGTTCTTCAGAACTAATTTTAAGTAACGTATAGGCAACAAATGGGGCGACAATACACCTTTAGTTGCTAACTTGATAGCTTCTACATAATCCTTGGATTTCTCAATGAAATGTGCAATTCTGTTATGTATGTGATCTATCTTTGAATCATAATACGTTAATGTTGCCAACAAATCCTGTACTTCCATAATTTGAACGACATTATCTGAATGTTCATTTAATAAATCCATAATTTTATTGATTGAAGCTAACTGATCCCTTAGTTCTGACATAATCAATTCATCTTTATGAGTCAAGAACTCAATTTTCTTATTTTGATTACTAATTTTAAGGACGATTGGAAATTCCTAAACCTAAACTTGCAACAGACCCAAAGATGCTTAATGCAGCATAAATGAACGGATTCCGTCTTTCTTTATGTTCGTGTCCTACAGTCCACATCAAAAGGTCATAAGCCAAGATCCTGTCTCGCCAGTCTTATTTTTCAAGTCATCAGATAGCATCTCTGCAACTTTTAATGTTGATCCAAGCAAACTCTTAGTAGTCAAATGGAAATGTCTTCTATGCAACTCATCCAATGATGCAGAAAACCTTGAAATGGCGGTTCTTAAGCTAGTGACATCATTCTCTTGAAGAAAAATTGCTTGCATATGCACTTCGACAATTACGTTGGTTGATGTAATAAAATGTCTTCTTGTCTTTCAACTATATTGCCATATTTAAAATATATATTTTTAGTCTTAGAACTCATCCCATACGAGAAAAATGTCTGAGCGAACAATATCACTCCCAACAACAAAAAATTCATCTTGGAAACCTGTAACGAGAAAAAATATATGTAATTACTCCTGTATTAAAAGAAAACTTTTAATCACACAAAACAGAACAGAATTTTCCCTCACTTCTTTTCCTCTCTTTTCTTTTTAATTTCTTATGTGAGCCAATGGTACTATTCTCTCATCCGTGGTTGGGCTACGTTTTGTATTCTAAACCTATTGCCGTTAATGTTTCCAAAATGTTAAATGGGCCTTCAAACTTAGGTGTTAATTTATAGTTGAGCCCTTTTCTGACATTGATTTGAATATAGATGTTATCACCCCACATTATATGTTTTAGTTGGTTTCGCTATTTTATCGTGATTCCTTTTCATTATGATTTGTGATTCTTCTAAATTCTTTCGAAGGATATCATATCGACTTATACTTGCATTTATACATTCTTTTAAAGGATTTGATAGATTAGTTGTAGGCGTTAATACATGGAAAGGCGTTCTAACTGGGGTACCATACAATGCTTCATGCGGTGACATTTTAATTGATATATGATATGAATGATTCAGAGTACTCAGTGCCGCCGGTATTGCAATATCCCAGTTGGGGTCTGATCCCCCTAGTGTTACCCTCAATATATTTAATATCTTCCTATTTGCTCTTTCCACTAGCCCATTCGACTCTGGGTGATATATCATGGTATTAATCTTCTTTATGTTGAGGAATTCACACAATGAGGTAAGAAAGTGATTATTAAATTCACCACCCGAGTCTGAGATTATCATGTGTGGAATTCCATGTTTACAAATGTAACACTCGTAAAACTTCCTAGCGCATTCAATCGCAGTTTTAGTTTTAAGCGCTATTAGTTCTGTATATCGAGTTAAAGCATCTATAATTACTAAGAGGTGCTTATTTCCTCTGTCTGACTCGTAAAATCCTGTTAACAAATCTAAATGTATTCTTTCAAAGGGTTGATTGGGCACAGGATAAGCTCCTAGGCTGACAGGTGTTTTCGTATGCCCTTTGTTTTCCTGACGTGCGACAATTAGTTATGTGTCTTTTTATATCTGTAAGCATTGTATGCCAATAAAACAATGATTTGGCTTTCTGTGACATTAATGAGAACCCAGGGTGTCCATGTAATGGATTTGAATGCAACCAATTCAGGACAGTGGAAATAAGTGAGATTGGTACTACTACCTGGTCGTTAGTTACATGTGGTGTATTGCGGGTTTTCCTTGTCACAGTCCTACACAGAATATTATCTTTGATTATATAATTCTGCTGCTTATACTTTATATATTCCTTTTCCTTATGATTGCCTTTCAAAACATTTATAATTGTTTCTATTTTCTGATCTTTTCTTTGCTCAGTCTGTAACAATTCAGCACTCCAGCCTAAATCTTCTTGTTCAGATATTGTTTTTACAATAGTCATGGATGTTGATATATCTATTAATTCAGCTAAAGGCTCCGTACAAGATGACATGGGGTTGCGTGATAATGCATCCGCAATGATATTTGCTTTCCAGGTAAATACCCGATTCTTGCGCCAAAATCTTGAATGATCAAATGCCACCGAGTTCGTTTAGGGCTGTGATTGAAGCCTTTAAAGAACTCTGTTAGTGGTTTATGGTCAGTAAGAACCTTAACGGGATAACCGTAAATTATGAACTTAAAATGCACTAGCGAATTAACAATAGCTAGTCCTTCCTTGTCTATTACCGCATACTTACTTTCGGAAGTTCTCAATTTTCGAGAATAGAAAGCTATCGGTAAAAACTGTTTATCATATTGCTGAAGCAATACCCCTCCTACTCCTAAGTCTGAGGCGTCTGTTGCAATGAAGAATTCCTTACCGAAGTCAGGAAATTTTAAGATAGGAGAACTACACAGTTCATCTTTCAAAGTATTAAACGCCTGTTGATGTTGCTCAGACCATATGAAATCTACGCCCTTCTTCGTAAGATCAGTTAAAGGAGCGGCTATTATTGAATAGTTGCGTATAAAACGCCTGTAATATCCACTACAACCCAGAAATTGCTGTATTCCCTTGAAATTAGTAGGTATGGGAAAATTACGTATAGCCGACACCTTATCATGGACTACTTTAAGACCTTAGGCTTGACACCATGAAACCCAAATATATCAATTCTGTTTTGAAAAATTCACACTTACTAATCTTTACCCTTAAGTTATGTTGTCTTAATCTCTGTAGTACTAGTTCTAACTTACGTAGATGTTCTTCTAAGGTGTTGGAAAAGATTACAAGATCATCCATATAGGCATGCAATATATCCCCTAACAAGTCTCCAAACACTATGTTAATCATTCTTGTAAATGTTATAGGAGCACAACGTAAACCAAAAGGCATCCGCAAAAATTCATAATGTCCCCTGGCTGTGCTGAAGGCTGTGTATGGGATACTATCTTCTTCTAATGATATCTGGTGAAAGCCTTTAAGTAAGTCCAAACTGGTAAAATATTTATTCTGACCTAACAAAGACAAATATCGTCAGTACATGGCACTGGGAATCGATCAGGGATCGTTTCCTCGTTTAGACGACGAAAGTCGACGCAGATACGCCATGTTCGATCTTTTTTCGGTACAACTATTAAAGGAAAATTATAAGGGCTATTTGATTTTCTAATGACTCCTTCCTCTAACATTTTACCTACTTCATCATTTATTTCATTCTGGAATTTCATAGGGAGTCTGTACGAGGGTACATATATAATTTTTTTCTTGTCCTTTAACCTTATTTGATGCTCGATCACATCTGTTTTTCCTAAGGATCCATCCGTAGTGGAAAAGACATCTGTATATTTAGTTAAAAGTTCAAAAATTTTCTGCTGAACTTCTTCGTCTTGAATGTCCTTACTGATTTTATTTTAATAGATCGCAAAAGGGATTCATCCGCAACTGATTGAGAGTGATTGATTTCAGCAACGGTAAGAATACGATGTTTATAAACTTCTACATCCAAGATATGTTGATTTTTGTGAATTACTAACGTGTTATTTAAATGATTACAGACTTCGATATTACATTGCTGATGTGAGCCTACTGTATAAATAGCTTGTGTGACAGACAATCCGTTAGTTTTCAAAGTATCGGAAAGGATTAATATTTCAGATCCCGGTAGTGTTTTCTTTATTTGCACTATTAAATTCGAAGGTATGTTTGGTTCGATATATTGCGTGCAAGATGATATTACGGGTGAACGAGAATTCTGCTGGGTCGCGTATATTATTTCTTTATTAGTGAGACAAGTTATTGGTTCTTCAACGTACGTTACGGTTACATTTGTCGTCTCCTTTTTATCCAAAACTGACTTTAAGGTATTAGAAGACTTATAGAATTTCCCTTTGATATACACGCCGTGCTTGGCAGGAGCTAAGATAATGTTTTGATTTCCCATAGATGGGTATCCTATAATTACAGCTGGATACATATTAATGTTTTTTACAACAACAAATGTATCGGCAAACGTGCGATTACCGACTCTGAACTGAATATGAGTTATGCCTATGACGTTTAATTCATTATTTCCTATACTTGAAAGTCTAATTCCTGATTTTTCAATCGGAAAGTTCGGAAACAACAAATGATGCGTCTTCAAATCCATAATATTACGTGGACTACCAGAGTCAAAAAATAACGTAAAGGATTTGTGTTCTAAATTTACAGCATATAAGGTTGGCCGTAACTCATTTGGCTTATTATTGTATGAATTCGTTGCAAATCTACGGGAGCATGCACTGTTTTACTTAATTCGGCCGTGTGTTTCATAGGAAAATCTATTGTCTCACAATTATCTGATAAAACATTAAATTGATTATTCAATACTATTGATGTTGACATAAATGACCTTGACCCAACATCACTCTCTTCCCCTCTAGAGTTAACTATGTGGTATTTGCTTTGCTCTGCACATTCTGAAAATTAGACTGACCTTGCGAGGTCTGGTTTGACGGCCCAGGCTCAGCGATATTTGAAGAAGTGTTTGTTTGTTTCGGACTCTGAACTGCATTGACATTTTGTTGTTTCTTCTTATTGTTAAAATGAGGATTTTTCTTTTTATTTCCATATGGAACTGACTGTGGAATTGACTGTGTATTTCTAGGATATTGTTGTGTCTTACCGCGCGTAACATTGACTATAAGAATGTGATGCTGTGTTGTGAACTGAGCAAAATTTCGTTCTACAGTCTGCGCTTATGTGACCTTGACGTTTGCAGTTGTAACACGTCACTCCCGCTACTGGACTGTTAATTACGTTCACTGTTTGTGGTTTTGTTTCATTCTTAGCAAAAACTTGAGTTAACACGGGATCGAGATCTGGACACTTGGACATGTGTTTCTTTATCTGTTTATAGACATCCAATTCCGTACTTGCAGGCACTAACTTCTTATCAAAGCACCGCACTAAAGCTTCAGGCAACATAAGTGTCATGCAAGTTAAATACATTAATCGTAAAAAATCTTTCACGGAGATGTTATCGTTAGTAACCCAAGTGGAATTACCTAAAATGTCCTGATATTCGTTAAGCCTATCAGCTATGAGAGCTGCTCTCTCAATAACATTAAGCCGATTCATAGTGGCTTGATTAAGTGTATTTCGTAACGTTAACACTACATCCAAGGCTTCCTCACCCCCATAAATCGCGCGTAACCTAACTTTGAAATCATCCCAAGTAACTGCTTCTTGAAATGAAACACCTCTTAAATACGCACTCGCATCCCCCTTAGAAAAATCTATAAAACTTTTAGCTTCTTGTAATTGTACAAAAGGATCTACGATTTGTTTGGCATTTAAATGGGCATCAATGGATGAAATCCATGACTCCACATTTTGTGGCAAGAACCGTTGACCCGACCTTGAAAAGGAAGGATTGCTGACCTGGCATTTACAAGCGTCACAATGGAGGAGGATTAGCCTGGCCTACACCACTAGGTCCAGGGGTAGGGCTGACAGGAGGAGCCATGACTGCTGTATTTTTTTTTTTCTATCTCTTTGACCCCTTTCAATTCTATCAAAATATCTATATGAGTACAGACGCCCACTGCGTAAACGCATATGTATAATAAAATTCCCCCAACAATGTTACTAATCCCAAAACATTTCCCCAAGAGTTTCTGAAAGAAAAAGGAATTAGCACAAAGAAAGAAAAATTCTAATGAGAATTCGGAGTTTCTTATAACAAAGTTTAGGAATTCACTCACCCCAGTAATAATTGACTAACGACTTGTGATAACTACACTTCACTGCCCAAACTGAAATGAATACAAAATATCTGTACTTAGCTTATATATGAAGTCGACACGTCCTCTCTCTCTCTCTCTCTCTTGATGTTTTGTTAGCGATGTTTCGTTCTAGTTTCTTGTTGAATGTAGTTCTTCCTGGATATGTCTTGCAATTGTTGAACGCCAGTCCTTGGGTTTCCTAGGATGTTGATTGAAGA